>NC_084644.1:28512113-28812113 GCF_019802595.1 Syngnathoides biaculeatus
TTAACCGAGTTTCACCATTGCCATCTACATGTGTTCTCGGTTCTCAGAAATCGCAGTGTAACTTGTTAGTTAGCCAAGTAATGGCGCGAACTGAGCGACGGTGTTCAAAGTTTTACGATGGCGAAAGTGTTAGAAAAAAGGATGAAGATCGAGCGAGGGCAATTGACAAGGATGCTGGAATCAAAAACTGTTTCAGACGGGGATGGCTTGAAAAAAGTGTAACCGTGCAGATAGGACCGAAAACGGTATCAACATGTCTAACCGAACACATACAAAGAACTCTGTGTTCCGATAGGAGCAAAAAATATCCAGGACGACACTCAACATCTCCTCTCTTCCTCGCCAACACTATCCCCAGCTAACTGCTGCTCGTTTACGAAAATGAGGAGGAACTTTTTGACTTCTTCCAAGATCTGTGGCCTCTGCTTGGTCAACACGGTTGCTCCTTTAGCAACGTCACTTGCTTTGAGGGCATCCTTGTGTTTCATAATGGTGCTGATCGTCGATTTCGCCATGCCATACTTCTCCGATAGCTCAGAAAAACGCACACCAGATTCATATTCGGCTATAAAATCCTTCTTGGAAGTCGATAGTTTTACGCACCACTTTCCTTTTTTCAGCACTCGCAGTTGCACTTGCGTTCTTTGGAGCCAATGATCGGGGGTTAATATTCCTCAATTGGAAGAGGAGTGTGTGGGTCAACTGGTTGCAGCGCGCGTTACGTCGTTTCCGGGTTTTTTCGGTGGTGCGTTCGAAAGCACAATAACAAATCGTCGTGGGTCAGCTGGTCGGGGCGTTCGAATACAGATTTTCGATTGAAAACCAAAGCAAAGCGTTCGAAAACAGATTTGTACGAAAACAGATTTGTACGAAAACAGTCGTTCGCTAACTGAGATACCACTGTACTTCATATTTAACGTAATGTCCCAACTCCTCCTGCTTTTATTGTTTTGTTTGCAAACAGGTGTTCAGAATATTCACAGAAAAATAAATAATGAATCGATTAATTGATCATCAAATAAGTGACTTTCTGTGCTCCTCATGCAGCTCACAGCTGGGTAAAAAACTGCAAGGAGCTGCTTCCTTCGTCTTTTAATGCCTCTCGCTTCGACCAACCTTTACAAGCCACCGAGTGGTTGCGCAACTTCAAAATCACCAACGAAGCCTTCATGTCCAAGGTAGGAGGGAAATATTCCATTAAATAGCGGAAAGATTCACAAGGCAGCATTCATGTCAGGCAGTAACGAACAAGGAAGGTGTAGACGATAATTGAGGCTTCACTGTGTCGTCACAGCAGCTCGGGTTACATGCCGATGCACATAAAGCAGCGGGTGCTCGCTGGCAGCTGCAGGGCACGATGCTGTTTATTATTTTATGAGAATTTAATGGAAGTTATTATGCTTTGCCGGTTATTAATCTACTTGGCTACCTTAAAATATAATCAGTGACGACATGCAGATGATGTCTCTCTGATGAATATATGTACTCGACAGGAACTTGGTTTAGGTACGCCTACGATACAGAGCACCAAATATTTTTAATAACTCATTATTCTGTTGTTGTTTTTTTATGTGAAAAATGTTTTAATTTCCATCCCTTTAATCAGCTTTATTAAATAACATTACCTTATGTTTCGAATTGAGAGTAGAGAAAATCCACAAACAAAATTAGGATTCAGTTACTGGTTTTGTTTTTAACGTGTCAAAAAATGGGGAAAAATATTGATCGTTTTCCAAAGTAAAAGCAGATGTTTGCTAATGTCAGTCTGCTTGCTTACAGAAAGAAGATATTTACTGTTCAGAGGCTAAAAATTCTATTGACTCTTAACTTGTAAATTAAAAAAAAATGGCTCTAATTGATGATCAAATATTTTTGGATTAATTTGATAAATGAATAGTTCTCAATTAATCAATTACTTCTTGCACCTCCACTGTGATACCTAATTGAACATTATCAAAAATTCTTCCAGTCAAATGTTGTCTTTACGGCATTAATTTAACAGCGGGTATTATTTTTGAAATTTAAACTCAAAAAGGGTTAGGGTTAGGGCTATAGGGTTATAGGGTTAGGGGTTAGGGTTAGGGTTAAGGTTAGGGTTAAAAAAGCTTTACAATCTGCTTTTTTTGCGAAGAGATGATAAAACAATTCGCTTTAACTAAAAATGATTTTATAAATGATTTTTTTGTCGGGGGAAGAAGTGTTTTTGTTGTTGATTTTCAACAGACACTAAATCGCTTTCAAAACTAGGTACTGTAAATGCTTTTCAATTGATTGCAAAGTTACAGTATGCGTGTTTTTTTTTTTTTTTTATTTAAATCACCAATTCAGATGTAAAGTTTTTGTTTTAGCAACTAATGTAACCTGACACAATTGTTGTGTGGAGAATGTCAAATTAAAATCTCTAATCTCTTTACTATTTCTCCTCCAGATAAAGACAAGGCATCGCTATGTGTGGACAAAAAGAGAGTTCACAGAGCAGGGAAGCCCTCTTGGCGAGCTGGTCGATCAGGTTGTTATTTTTCAGCCTCTCCGATATTTTTCATCACCAAAGCGCTTATTGTGCGCATTTCGAGCACGAAAGCCCTTGAAATGGAAGTATCGTGATCCCCTTGTCATTGCGGGTCTTATACTCGAGCCCCACTTGTGTTAGGTGAAAATCCATGCTACAGAGAGACCTCTGACCTGTAGAGGCTATATAGGTCATTAATGTTTTGAAATGATTGATGCCAGGGTGTGTAGACTTCTTTTATCCACTGTAGCAGGAGATTTCTGTGCTCAAATGGTATGTGCTCCTATGTCAGGGCATCGCTCGTGTGAAGAGCAGCAGCGATGTGGTGGGGGCGCTGATGAAAGAGCTCAGGCAGCAGAGCGGGCAGCCAGGCTGCGACTTCCGTCTGGCCGTGGCCGTGGACGGCGTCAACGCCCTGTGGGGCAAGTCCATCATCAAAAAGGAGGACAAAAGTGCGGTGAGGAGGAATCTCTTTGTGAAGTTTCATTCACGAGGCTCAGGGTGCTCGATCCTCATGTCCTTGTGTTTGACATCAGGTGGATCCAGATGAGCTCACGCTGATATATAACCTGAGGAAGATGATGAAGAACGACTGGGTACGAAGAACTCGTAAAAAGTGTTGCTTGCTTCTATTTTTCTCTGTTATAACATTATCATTGTTTTTAGACGGGAGGCGCCATCATCACCACGGTCTCTCACACGGGGGCTGTGCACCTGCCCAAATTGGCCTACTTGCCTCAGGATTTGCTGGGAGAGGTCAGAGGTCACCAGACTGATTCTTTGCCAACTTAAAATATACCCCAAGAAGTTGCTAATCAAAGGCACTTACACGCTGCACTTTTCGTGGCACCGACTGCAGTAAAAGCTGCAGGACGGCATAGCATGGGCTTGCTGATCGATCAAGAAGTGGCCTGGTGCCTTTGTCCGCTGGCTTGAACATAAAGTAGGCCTCAGCTCGGCAATTGTTATGATGTATCTGACACTGTTTCAACTGAAAGCCTTGGCTTTGCTGAAAATAAGGAGGTGGTGGGGAGGAGCAGCTGCTCAAAGAAATGTATTGTTTTGTTCGATTGTGACGGCAAAGCAGAATGTTGGGGAATTTTTGCAGGTTAAAAAGGAAAAACTGAATTATCACACAGCCGGAAATATTCAGACCCTTTGCTGTGAGACTCATTTTACTCTGGTGCTGTCCATTTCTTCTGATCATCCTTTTTTCCTTTTTAAGCTACATGAAGCACAGCGATATTACACATTATCTCACGTGGTGATAGTTCAAACATTTATATCCAAGTGTTTTTACCCAATATTTAAAGGATGTTACTTGTTAGTATTGGTCTCACCAATGTGGGAATTTGAACATGTAGTGTATGAAGGTCACATTTCGTATCGTGCTAAATTTTGCCCATGTGTCCACCAGAGAGGCTTTGACAACATGGACCCATTTGTCCCGGTGTCGGTGCCCTACTACAGCGAGAAGGAGTTTGAGAGCTGCTATCTCTACTACATGGACCGTAACTGGCTGCAGCATCCAAAGAGTAAGAGTGTGAATCATCTGAAGTACAAATCCGTGTCTATGTAATGCTTCTGTGCCTTTTCCTACTCAGGCCGAACGGAAGAGGGCAAGAAAGAGCTCGTCTTCATGACGGACAGGTGTCCATCTTTAATGGACAGAATTTGTGCATACCTGTGAAGTCTCAGACATCGACTGCTCATGCCACACAAAAATACCTGCGTACGGTGCAAGAAATGCAGCAACATTCATGTCTATAATGTGTATCTAAATTATTCAATCCACGTTTACTAATAAAAAATTGCAAGACCCATGTTTTTTGTATTAAAGAGGTTGATCATGCTTATCTAATTATGCTCAGTTTGATTTGATTGTATGTTAATTGTTGAAAAATGTCAGGCTACTTACAACACTCAAGTTGTAGAAACCACCACACATTGTACAAGCTAGTTTATTAAAGATAAACTACATAACATTGTGTTAGGGCTGAAAATAATTATAATCAATCCCAATTTTTTTCACTTAATTGATGAATCAAGGCAACTTTTGAGAATGGACTTTCCATTCCTTTTCACAGAGTTTGCTGCTTTAGTGTTTTTAGATCTTTTTGTTAGATGTTACTATGATACACTGAAGTGTAATTACAAGAATTTGGCTTTAGTGCTCACCTTTTCTTCTCCAGACAAGCTTATTCACAGCAACTGAACCTCTCTCCTTGAAGTTCTTTATGATCCGATAAATGGTTGATTTAGGGGCAGTCTTACTCGCAGCAATATCTTTGCCTGTAAAACCCTTTTTGTACATCACCATGATGATTGTGCGTGTTTCTTTGCCGGTAACCATGGTTACTAGAGGCAGAACAATGATTGATGATCAAGCACCACCCTCCATTTAAAGTTGTTATTCTAACCCAATCAACATGACGAAGTGGTCTCGAGCCTTGTCCTCACCAACAATCTCGCCCGAGTCAACGAGAGAATCACTGACATGATGTCAACTGATCTTTTGTGTCAGGGCTGAATTGCAGGGGAAAATCCATTTTCACGACAAAGAGGGACTTTGCGATTGATTTCACATCATCTGATCACTTTTCATAATAACATGGAGTACATTCAAATCACCGTCATAAAAAAAATGAGGCTGTAGAGTTTGTGAAAAAGAATATTTGCGCCTCGAAATTTGGCCACAGCTGTACAACAGCACTTGCGAGTGGCACTTGTAGGTCACTGCATATCACGTGAAAGGTCACATGACCTGCTTTCCCATAACAAGCCGAAAGCTTCCATTGAAAACCACCCGAACGGCCAAAGTTTACCATTGAAAGCCAAGTGAAGGTGCGGTTCGGTTAACTCGTAAACTTGCATTCTAATGTCATTTCCTTATTCAGGTAATTCCCGGAGAGGTCGAAAATGATCCGCAACAAAATGTTTCTGGCGTATCATTTTGCTGTTCTGCTGGCAGTCTTTGTCCACCTGACGCCGACGAGCTTCTCCACAGGTAATATACGCCAGCTTCGTTTAAGCCTTTCTGAATGTCGCAATATTCATGGTCTATTCTTTTGTTTTCCTCCTTAGAAAAACGAAGCAAGTGTGCTGCTCGAAGTTTGGGCCACGACTCGGTGGTGTGTGAATGCAACTCCACGTACTGCGACGCCGTCGGCGTCGTGTCTGTCCCCTCGCTGGGTCACTACATCTCCTACCTGAGCAGCATATCTGGAAACCGGCTGGAGGAAGAACAAGGTCCGGTCCGAGCCAAGAGCACCGGACCTGGTGAATATTTATTCACATGGGGGGGCCTCCATATCCATGTCTTGCAAAAAGTTCTGAATTTAGAGGAGTGTCGAAATCCATCTTGAGGGCTATTATCTCTAACAAGTGACTCATGTCAATGCTTGCACTGTAATTTGATAATAACTTGAATCAACTGAAGCTGTTGTGACATTTATCTTTTGTAGCTTTTGTACTATTATCATCTTTGTGATGCGTCATTCGTGTCATTCACCACTTGAATGCATCCTCGGCCGACACCGACTGCAGTGCTACAGCTGCTGGCACGAGTGTCTGGCTCCACTTTTATCGGAAATGAAGCGTGTTAGAACTTTGCCTGCGATTTCTTGGGATGCTCCACCTTCATCCCACATTCCAAAAACATCGTCCATGAGGTGAACGTGAGTGCGACTGGTCGATATGTCCCTGGGGATGACCCGTGACATGTCCAGGGTGCCCCTCGCATCTTCCCAGACAAGCACTGTAGAAAATGGATTATGAATGAATTGTATATGCATAAGACTGATAACACCAGTTCATTTTCATCACAACTTGGCAACATATTCGGTTTCCTGATTCAAGTCTACACAGCATTTTACTACATGTAGGTAGTGCCCGTCACACGTTTTGTCACACGTCTTCCTCAGGCCTCAGACTGACTCTCCTCCCATTCAAGAAGTACCAGAGGATACGAGGATTTGGTGGCGCCATGACAGACGCGGCAGCGCTCAACATCCTGTCGCTTTCTGCTGGAGCGCAAGATCAACTGCTGAGACAGTACTTCTCCAAGGAAGGTACATGTTCCATAACTTCTCGTTAGCTTCGCCTGCACGGTGCACACATCTAATGAAATACAGCACAATCGAGCTCGTGCAACTACATCATAAAATCACGGGACTTTTGTTTACCTTGCCATGTTGCCGGTCAAGCTAAGCGTTGCTCAATGCTACGTGGGTTGGAGACACGGAAATATGTCTTACAGCACGACGCCCAGAGTTTTGTCCGATACCGTCAGACATTTAGAAGGTGAAAATAAATGACGGTACATGGAAAAAATTGATAAACTCAGCATAGAGGACCCGTATTTAATGCCGAAATCGATGTTTTCGCCGATCAGAAATTGGACTGTTCATTTGCTTCCGCTTGTCTTGGACAACTTGATATACACATGGATCTGATGAGTAATTCATTGAGATTTACACAGAAAAGTTTGAAAGCAGATAAACGTCTGGACGCATACGAATACTTTGTTGCTGGATCTCTTCTGATCAGGAATAAATCCCACATAGTGACGGTTTTGACGGCTCGTGAACCCAGAAGTGTGTTCGGAATCCATCGATCTTTTCAGCTAGTATTCAATACATAAAGCAATATTTAAATAAATGACCCCTGGTTTTACACAAACTCGCATTCATGAACTATGATTTGGAAAAAAAAAAAGGACTGAGTCGTTTCCATGGAACGTACATGGAAGCGATTGCGGCCACACTTAACCTCCGTAAACCTCTGCGACAGTTTTTTTTTTTTTTTTTAACACGCATTGTTCTCAATTGAGCCAATAAATATGTTTTGGTAATTTGAGATGAAGAATAGTTCCTACCTGAAATGAAGCGATTGCTACACAGGCGTGTGTGTATTTTGGTTGGGCACCATCCATGATGTTTAATTGCCGAAATCCATCCATATTTTCTGGTCTTTTCAGCTGGTTTTCCATAGAATGACCTCTTTGAATATCTGTCTCGTCTGTTGTGACAACCAACAGCACAACAGGTCTCGGGCATTGTAAATATTCTCCTCCGGTTCAATGTCTCCCACAATGTTGAGCAGCTCTGTTTGACCGGCATTATGGCGCTGTGAAAATGGTGACGTCATGTGCGCGAGCTCTATAGCTGTTAGAAAACCTTTTGGATAACCTTTAGTCTCGTTCGACACTGTTGGAGGGGTATTCATGTAACATTATGCAAGGGTAATGAAACGACGACAAAAAAATCCCTGTGTAATTACTGTATTATGTGTTTGTCAGGTATCGGTTACACAGTGGTGCGTGTGCCCATGGCCAGCTGCGACTTCTCCACACGTCTGTACACATACGCCGACACACGGGACGACTACAGCCTGCACAATTTTACCCTGGCGGCTGAAGATGTACACATGAAGGTTGGGACACACACGCAAAAAGACAAAGGCAGACCAAGATGGACAGATAGAGACGGAGAAAGAGGGAGCGAGACAGACAATAGGGATTGGTTGTCATTTGTGCTCCACAGCCAGTTCAATCAATAATGTCAAATCTTGGTGGCTGCGCGACATTTTCTCTGTCTCTCTCTCTCGCTCTCTCTTTTTTGTTTTTTAAAATCAATTTTTAAGGGACATCCAGCTCTTAGTAATGTCACTATTGTTCCATACTTTCTCCACTTTTAGTTGAGTGCCTTCACCGTGTTCCATGGTACATGTAAAGCCTTGGAAATTCTTTCGTAGGCTTCTCCTGTGGAATCTCGCTAACAAAAATATCAGTACTGTGGCCACTGTAGAGCGCCTTTGTCTGCCAAGACACTTTATCAGAAATAGCGAGGGGAAGGGAGAAAAAAAAAGTCAAATTTGAAAGCCAGCATGCGGGACTGGGGCATCATACTGACATGGTTGCTTTAGAGCGCCTCGTTGTTGACTGTGAGTGCACGCACATCATGTAGAGCAGATGTCCCCAACCTTTTTATCACTGCGGACCGCTCAATGCTTTGTCAATCTTTACCGCGAACCTTGGGGGGCGTTACGTAGGTTGTTTGTATTGAAAATTATTTGTATTGAATATCGAATACAATAAACACGATAATCAATAATAAAATAAGAATATAATAATGAAATAAATAAAATAAGCATAAAAATACACACTGAAAAATGAAGAACAAGAAGCACATTTCTTTCTCTTTTATTGAAATATTCCTAAACAATTAGTTCAACTTTTTTCATTTTTTATTACTATACACTCACTTCTTTAATCTCTTCACTGGGCCTTTTCCCCATCAGAAAGAAATTTTCCAAAGATGTGTTTTTTCTAGCTTTTGGGGGTAACTTTGGCGCTCAAGTGACCGAGATGTAACCCGAAGAATCCGGTCATTTTTCAAAACAAAAGATTTTTCAGACTCTGCTAATGAATACAACGGAACTATGCATTTTCTTGCTGCTTATCCTCACGTGGCTCGGGGGGAATGCTGGAGCGTATCCCAGCTGTCACCGGGCAAGAGGCGGGGTACACCCTGAATTGGTTGCCAGACAATCGCAAGGCACAGAGAGACAAACAGCCGCACTCACAATCACACCTATGTGTCCAATTAATGTTGCATGTTTGTGGGATGTGGGAGGAAACCAGATTGCCCGGAGAAAACCCACCCCAACTCCACACAGGCAGGGCCGGGATCGAACCTGGGTCACCAAAACTGTGAGGCCAACGCTTTACCAGCTGAACCACTGTGCCGCCCAACGAAACTAATTAATGATAACTTCGGCGGCCCGGTACCAATTGATCCACGGACCAGTATCGGTCCGCGGCCCGGTGGTTGGGGACCACTGATGTAGCTAAGTGGGCGCCTCATTGTGGCGGCGTGGGAAAGCCCCGGGACGGCCCCATGGGATATATTCCAGCCAGCAGAGGTGTGATTTTTTTTTTTCAGGATTGAAAACGTGCTTTTATATACTCGGCGATGTACACACATAGTCATGGATGCCCTCTTACTTGTGGCATTGTGATCAGATCCCTCTGCTGCAGAGAGCCCAGGCCATGTCTCCTCAACCCTTGTCTCTGCTGGCTAGTGCCTGGAGCGCCCCCGCCTGGATGAAGACAAACAATGCACTCATAGGAAAAGGCTCATTGAAGGGGAAACCTGGCGGAAAGGAGCATAAAAGTTGGGCTCAGTACTACATAAGGTGATTCACATCCAACCGAGTATCCATGTAACGGTGTCATCTGATTTTTATAATTTGTCCTCCGCAGATTCCTTGAGGAATATGCCAAATATAATTTGACATTTTGGGCCGTCACCACAGGGAATGAACCCACAGCAGGACAAATGACAAATTACAGGTGTCCTCTCTTACACAGGATATGTCATAAGTTATAATATCAACACATTTACCGCACTGTCGGCCTGCAGTTTCCAGGCACTGGGCTTCAGTCCTGAGGAGCAGAGGGACTGGGTGGCCTCGGACCTGGGCCCCGCCCTGCAGGCCTCGTCTTTCCCGCGCACTCATGTCCTCATGCTAGACGACAACCGCCTGCTGCTGCCTCACTGGGCCAAAGTGGTAAGTTTTCATACATAGCTCAACATGTCTCGGTGCTGTCGCAGCAGGAAAACATCAAGTTTACTCTGCTCTATGCAACATGGACCGCAACTGAAAACCTGGATTTCAAAATATTGACTTTTTTTAAATAAAAACAGGAGATATATATATATATATATATATGGATATAGATATTTTGCATTTATGTATTTTTATATTAAAGGAAATGTGTGGTGAGCACATCCACCTCACAGTTTTGAGGTTGGGGGTTCAAACCCAGGCACCGGTTTTGGTGTGGGTGTTTGTTAAGTGAGATCAACAATCTCAATTAAGTAACAAATAGCATCAGTGTTACTGTGTTATAACCCTCTAAGCCACTGATATGTGAACACAAACAGTGGAGCAACACATGTAGACAGATAATGGAGTACTGTATTTAATGACATGTATTTTTAATCTTCATTCAAATTTGTGCCAAACAAATATGTGCGTTCATCTGAGATGACATGCTGTGGCGACCCCGAAAGGGACAAGCCGAAAGAAGCTGCATTCAAAAACAAATATATTACTGTGGCATACTGAGGCGTCCATCTGCATGTACACGCCAGAAGATGCGGCACAATGTCGGTTAAATTGAAGCAAAAGTGATGAAAGCTGTTTAAATAGTTATATGGTAATTGTCATTCCTATGTTTTTAATAAAGTACAGTATTCAAAGTATATTTCAGTGTTGAAAGATGATATGAGATACGACTGTTTTGAGTTACGATCCTGGTTAATGAGAAGCCGGAAAACATGATGAAATCTGTATTTCATAACAATAAATGTCATTATTTTATTTTTTCAGTGGGGTCTCTTTTTTTTTTTTTCAGCATCCACACACGTTCTTCTTTCACAACAAAATATATGTTGATGGCCAGAATCTTTGATTGTACCTCCCTGCAGGTGCTGAGTGACATCCACGCAGGCCAGTACATCCACGGCGTGGCGGTGCACTGGTACCTGGACAATATCGTCCCCCCGGGGCTCACCCTCGGAACGACCCACGAGCTGTACCCGGAGTATTACCTGTTCGGCACGGAGGCCTGCGCCGGCTGGAGCCCGCTGGACCGCGGGGTGAAGCTGGGCAGCTGGCAGAGGGCCGAACAATACGCGCATGATATCTTAGAGGTAGGACCCTCGGATGTTCCAGGAGCACGAGTCAGCTGGACCCGCGGGATTTTGACACATCCTGGGACTGGGCTCTTTCTTCGCTTGGTCGTGATCAGGACTTAAATCATTACGTGACGGGCTGGACCGACTGGAACCTGGCGCTGGATCGGACCGGTGGGCCCAACTGGGTGAAGAACTTTGTGGACAGTCCCGTCATCGTGGACAGCGGGCGTGATGTCTTCTACAAGCAGCCGACCTTCTACAGCGTGGCCCACTTCAGGTCGCAAAGCGGACCTTTGATCGTTACATATTTCTCGAGACCTTCCAATTCATCTTTTCTATTTCATTTTGGGTGCAGTAAATTCCTGTGTGAGGGCTCTCAGAGAGTCGGCGTGTCTGCCGACGGGGAAACCAGCCTCGAATTCTCTGCCTTCATGCGGCCGGACGGCTCAGTGGTGCTCATCATACTCAACAGGTTGTATGTGTGAATGAGGTAGCCGGTGATGTTTTGTGTTATGATGACGGTCCTTGAATGAACTCTGTGCGGAATTACAAGCCCTTTGGGGGTGGTGTCAATTATTATTTTTACCATCCCTTATCCCTCATGAACAGTGGGCATTTTTTTTCATATTTGTAATACCTTTTTTTTTTTTTTTTACTTTGGAGGTTCCACTTTACAGGTGTGAATGAGTGAGACTTGCCTGGCTTTAATAAATTGTGATTTTGTGTTTAGGTCATCATCGGCCATACAGTTTGAAGTGTGGGACCAAGCGGTGGGCTTCATCCCCTCCACAGCGCCGCCTCATTCCATACTCACACTCGTTTGGTACACACCGGGATTGAATACGTAATAATTTTTTTTTTTCGTTTGTTTGTTCACATGCCGGTAAGTTAGCCTTAACCCATCATTTCATAATCTTTTTTTTTGACAACCATAATCTTGCATTAAAATGCTTTAATATGGGATTATAATAGTTACTTTTAGATTTAAAAAAAAAGTTGACATTTTGTGAAGAAAGTGCTTATTATATCAATATGGTAATTGTGTGCAATGTAAATATGAAATTTGTCATTTTGGAAGAGATGGTGCTTTAAATTGTAAATTTGTAAACAAAAAGTGTAAAGAATTATAGGAATTTTGCAAGAAAAATATAAGCTCACTTTGTACAAAATGAAACGTGTTATTTAATTTCAAATAAAGAGAAAAATAGTACCGCTTGAACTGATTTGACTTTGTATGAGACAAATGGAGAAGGAAACCCAGTTTTGTCACTTTATTAATACATCATAGACATTTTTATTTCAATTGTATAATACAGTTTGTTAATCATGTCATTCACATTTGCATCTCCATTCTCAATGTTTTTCTTTGCAGACCTTTTTTTTTGGTTTCCGGACTAAGATTATTTACATAAAGAAAAATTGTAAAAATGTGATCATACAATGAGTACTAATGAAAGATGAGAAATTATAATATGTACACCAGCAGGAATAGGTAGAATTTAAAAAAGTGGGGCCAGCAATGATGACTTAATTAACTTAATTGGTGCAATGGTTTTAAGATGTAATTCCCCTTTTTAGGGGATGCTTAAAACATTAAGCCAAAGAAATACCCCTATTGAGCATCCTAACAATAAATAGAGTTCATGAACAGGTTTACAGCAAGGTGGCGACTTGGAAATAGAAAAGTTGACATTTAGCCAACATAGTGTTTCAAGGGGGCAAACATGGAGGGGCCTCAACTGGAGCGGAAAGGAGACATGTTTTGGAACTTGACTTGCAAATTGCAAATGGCTAGTTGTGTGAGAAGTGACTCGTTTGCATTAGACACAACACACCAGCCAAAACTGTCCTGTTATTTGGATTGAAGCATGTCAGGGAATTCCTGATATGACTCCTTTAGGATGTGTGTTTGTGTGTGTGTGTGTGTGTGGGGGGGGGTGTCAGTGGGTGGACATTGGTTCATGAGAAGACAGAAAATTACAAAAAAAGTGATTGACATGGGGGAGCGAGAAGACTCTTCTCGTGTAGTTTTTTTTTTTTGCTTGTTTGTCTTCAGAAGGACCACCTCTCCTGTGTGCGGGGGTCCATGGAAAGGGAGTGGGGCTCTGACGGGGGCTGGCTGCTGCTGTCTTCGCCGTTCAAACTCTTCCGACAAACTGGACACGTGTCGTGCTGCGGGACAAAGCAACACACGGCGGATTAAGTGTGATGACAATGCGGGCTTGTGTTGGCATACGTGCTGACTCACCATCTCCAACCATGGTACTATACAGGCCGAATGGAAGAAGTGGTTACAGGGGAGCTGTCGGACGGCCTCGCCCACCTCAAAGTCCTCTTTGCACACTGGACATTCCATACAACAGTCTGGGCACAAGGGTGACACTCATTTCAACACTTTGCAATGGAAATAATCAGTGAGTCCATCAGTGGCGTGGAATTGATCGTTGAATGATCAAACTGAGGCTAAATTGAGTGCATTCTATGTTTGTTATCCATCACATTTGTTGCACCTGAGTTAGTGTCAAGTCAGTAGGGATATAGCTGAAGCAGTTTTTTCATTTTGTGGGCGGGGCTAAAACACAGCCCCCTGACCCCCATGGAGCAGATACAGTACTTGCCTGAGTTCCCTCCCCTACGAAATAAGGACAAAGTGATGGGATTTCAATCAATACTCAGTTGAGTGTTAACTGTGCTTAGCCTCATTTTCCACTCCAGCGTGTAGTTAGAAAGCTAACAACGGCTACACAATATCTTCGCTGGATTTTTTTTTTTTAACTCCAAAAATCAGGAAAGAAAAAAGCAATTGACTTTTTAAAGACTCAAATGGCCAGCTGAACATCAACAACATCGACCACCACTGCGGTACGGATTTTACGATGGGTTCATTTGTAAACTTTCACCAGTGGCAAAATGGCTGTGTTGGTAACTTTATACTAGTGAATTAAAAAAAAAAAAAGGCGTGCAAAGGCAGATGGTGAGCTGAAAAACAACGGTACAAGCCAACTCTGCAGTGTACGTTTTATGCCTGGCAGTTTTCTAGACTCTCACTAGGGACAACATGGATTCATGATTAACTTGATATTAACAAATGGCTTCTTCCTCCCGGACTGCTGTCATCCTGTGCCGTGTTCGGTTGTGACCAACAACAAAGCTAAATTAACTTGTGTGCTTATATTTATGATTATAGTCCACAATAACCATTGAGTTTTCATATAAGCGCCTCAGTATGTTTGATTCCTTTTAGTGTACTCATTCGACATGCTCACGGCAGCTGACAGGTCAAGTTTTGAAACCTGATTTTATATACGAAGCGATTCAGTCAAATTTGGAAGGATTGTTTAAATAACTCTTCTCTCTGTAATGTTCAAATTTACATGACATTTTAAGGGCTAGCTAAGTGCCACACGCTTTCGACCCTGCGGCTGTTGTGGCTAATTTGTGCATTTATTTCCTAACGGCCGCAAGGGGTCACACAAGTGGAAAAGGTAAAAGCGAGACTAGTGGAATATATGTGCCGAGGAAGTGACTTTTACCGGTATGTTTTTTTTTTTAGCGTCACTGATAGCGCTGCGCTAGTGTTAGTACTGTGTTACTCCCGTGTCTCAATGACTTTTACCGATATGTTTTTTTACTAGCCCTGTTAGCGCTGTGCTAGCGTGTTACTGCTGTGTTATTGCCACGTCTCAGTGATTTTTACCGGCATGTTTTTTTTCCCCAACCAGCTGAGTTAGCACCGCGGTAGCGTGTTTCTGCCGCGTCACAATGATTTAGGTATGCTTTTTTTTTTTTTTTTTAAACGGCTCTGTTAGTGCTGTGCTACTGTGTTGTTACTATGTGAAGATAAGCTAAAGAATTCAAACTTTGAAAATTCTTTCTGTGTACCGTCTTTCTTTGTAAATATCTCGTGTGTCAATGTGGGCACTTCCGGCTTTTACACAGGTGCGGCTTATGTAAGTATCAAATGGTATTTCCTTTACAAATGCACTGGGTGAGGTTTTAAAATCCGGTGCGCTAGGTAGGACGGGAAGGAAAGGACGGGAGTCTAGAGAGAGAGAGAGAGAGAGAGAGAGAGAGAGAGAGAGAGAGAGAGAGAGAGAGAGAGAGAGAGAGCGAGAGAGAGAGAGAGAGAGAGAGATCTCTCTCTCTCTCTCTCCTCTCTCTCTCTCTCCTCTCTCTCTCTCTCTCTCTCTCTCTCTCTCTCTCTCTCTCTCTCTCTCTCTCTCTCTCCTCTCTCTCTCTCTCTCTCTCTCTCTCACACACACACACACTAAATTCCTTGAGGAGATATATACAGGATAACTGATTCTAAAAAGATTCGATAAGTGATAGGCGTAGTGTAGATTTGACTGCTGTTTTCTGACGATAGCAGCTGGTTAAACCTAACCGGTCACGAGTGGCTCAGGCCATCAGTTGTGGCCGTACAGTTTGTGTTCGTTATGTGTTTATTTTGTTACCGTTTGTGAGAGTGTACCTGCTGCTGTCTATTCTTGACCACAATTGGGTTACAACTACAGCAGAGCGAGACAATGTCCACACGCAAGCTATCAAGTCGACCTCCCTCCTTCTCACTGTGATGTGTTCACATTTATGGCAGACAATGAGGCGCTCTAAGTAGCCACCCCAATGGACTATCCAAAATTAAGATGCTTTCAGGGTATAGCTCGCTGCTAAATGGACACTGCAACCGTGCTGGACTACTGCTGACATGAATTTAGGCTTTCATGTTCTTATATAGTGGGGGAGGGGTGGCTTATGGTAAATGATGTCAGTAGGCCTCATTTCAGTCATGGTGGGGGCAGAAAAAAAAATTAAGACTAAAATGGTGAAAAACTGTTTAACGCTATATCTCCACAAATTAGTACTAAACAAGTTTCAAATGTATGGTCATTTTCAGGACTGATCTTCAAAGATGTACAATGTATTCAGAAACATCTCTGAATTCCTTTCATAGGGTCTTTAATCATTAGACTTGTTAAATTATGACACACAGTTGTGCATATTTATTAGGCTGTGAAAATTAGTAGTAATAGAATTAAATGTAGAATGTTCAAATGTGCAAGACACCTTCAAAGTCTTGTTAAAATTTACTCCCCACTTAACGAATGAAGTGTATTAAATCCAATAATTACACCTCAATTTGTAATTGCCAGAGATTTCTCGAGTCATTTGCTTTAGTAATAAATGTGGTAATATATACTGAGACTTTAAGGATGATGCCCTGTTGTTTTGTACATGAGAAACAATGTGCGAGTCTGACCTGCTTGTTCCTGAGTAATATTTACAAAGGGGAGAGAAGAGATCCTCTCTTTCTCTGCTGGGGGAGGCCCCGTGTTCTCCAGTTGACCTAGTAACTACACACACAAAAAAAAAAAAGATCAATAACAAGGAGAAGAAAAGAAACCCAACAACCTGCACAGGTATGAAGTAAGTTGTTCTACTTGTGTTATGACAGCATCCAGGCCCCCCTGTCCCCAGGCGTAGTCCCCTGGATTAGAATGCAGCATCCCTGTCCTGCAGAGGAACAAGGATGGTTGATGGTACTCTCACAATGTAAGACCACCTTCTGACAAATAAAAGCAGTTGTGGTGTGGGGGCATCTCACCATGACAGCGGCGGCGAGCCGGAGACACCAGAGTTAGCGAAGAGGCCGGCGAGGAACTGTTGTACAATCCTGAGTGACGGACATTGAAAGTTTGATACATTATTTCTCAACATTTTCTGAGCCAAGCTGACAAAGATAGATGGACAAAGATACGATTGTTATTTGGAGTTAATAAAGTATAATTTTCTGAAGTGAAACATTGGTAGGTATTCAGGTTATGCTAACCCACCCTTCGACAGCGGGCGAGCGGTCGGGCCTGCTGCTGACTCTGGACCTGTATCTCCTCTGGGTGTGTAGGCGTGGGGGTCGCGCCGGACCCCAGTGGTCGCCGATCCCAAACGGACTCCCCATGGACCCCCCGAAGCCAGCGGGGACCGAGCCCCCAATGGGTCCGCTTCCAAACCCCCCAAAGTTGCTGAGCCCGCCCAAGCGCCCTCCGGGGAGCCGAGGTTCCGAATCGGGGTTGTCGCCGTCGACTGAAAATGGCCGCTCCATTAAGAGCAGGTGCCAAAGCTGCAAGGATGACAGAAACACAACGTACGGGTTTAGTTGAATGAACTAGGGCTGCAACCATTGAATTTTAAGGCAAAGAGAGTTTGTTTTGGATAGCACAATTCAACAACAAGGTGATTCAAAGCATTTAGAAAAGAATTGGATCTTTATTAAAAAGCAGCTGAGAACGGGTGCGTCGTGGTGTCGGTGATCATTTCGCTTTGGCTCCAAAAACAATGACCTCAGTTTTGCTTTTGTTTAGCTGGAGAAGGTTGTGACACATTCAGTCATTAATCTCCTCAATTCATTTACGAAAAGCCTGTACAGGGCCAGTGTCGCCAGGTGACATTGTAATATTTGTGTGTCATTTGCATAGCCGTGGTCACTTATTTTGTCGTTCTTTATGATCTATGCCAGTGGGAGCATGGAGAGGTTGAAGAGAAGTGGTCCCAGAATGGAACCTTGGGGAACTCCATACGTTATTCTTGTTTGCTTAGAAGTGAAGTTACCTATTGTCACAAAGTACATCCTGTTCTCCACATATGTTTAGAATCAGTTTAGTACAGTTCCGGAAAGACTTGCTCATTTTTCCAGTCATTTGAGTATAGAAGAAGAATCTATAGCCTACCAATTCAGATGATAAAAATTGATTTTTGTGTTAGAAAACAAATGCAATGAGGTATCTCAGCTGCTTATCCTCACAAGGGTCGCAGCAGTGCTGGAGCCTATCCCAGCAATATTTGGGGAGGAGGCAGGTAACGCCATGATCTGGTTGCCAGCCAATTGCAGCTAACATGGGAAAAACTAAAACTAAAAACTATTTGCACTCACAATCACACTTAAGGGCAATTTAACCTCTACAATTAAATTTCATGTTTTTGGGATTTGGGAGGAAATCAGACTGCTCGGAGAAAAGCCACAGGGAGAACATGTAAACTCCACAAACGCGGGGCAGAGATTTGAACACCTGTCCTCACAACTGTGAGGCAGACGCTCTAACTAGCAGTCCACCGTGCAGCTATTACGTGTTTATTTCCATTTATTCTATAAAATGCTTAAAAGTGATAAACTTTAGATGTCTAACGCACCAACTCATTTCGACATGCAGTGGTGCATGAGTCTCTGTGGGAAAACTGCAAACCTTCAAAGCACAGATTTTGCTCCAACAGTTTTTTTTTTGCAATCGAATTACTCAAATTCTTCGATTAACTGTTTTACATGCCAGTCAGGTCAGAACCGTACCTCTGCAAACTGAGTGGTCGTGTCATCTAGTCCGTTGGTGCCGCTCTCTAAGAGGCTGCTGGAATTACAGACACAAACAAAAAAAACAAAACAATAATAAATCAAATCTTGTGCTAAGATCAAACCTGTCAAATGAGTCATGGCTCTTACCTGGAGTCCTCTGTCACTTCTTCGATGAAGCCTGAGTCACAGCGAGGACAGATATACTCCTAGAATGAGTCAAGTGACAGGATAGCATACGCTTAGACGTTGATGAAACACTCCAGACGGAAATAGGAAAAAACATTATAAGATATTGAATCACCAATGTCCAAAAAGGCCTCAAACACATTCATGCTGTCCAAAATAAGCACTGTTCACAAGCTAAAGCCCAATCCTTATTTAAAAAAAAAAAAAAAAAAAAAAAAGCGGGATGCGGTGATATTGGAATACAATCTTTTATTGGAGTCGTCTGACAAAGCATAACAATACACTTTCTTGACTTAACAGCTACAAAATGGTGAGGATTGAATGTGACCAAAGAGGTCGAGCTGGTCCGCCAACCACTCCTCAAGGGCGTTGGACTCGATGACAGAGCTCACATGACTTTTGACATGTAGAACTCAGCTCCGCGACCATGGATGGTTTTGGATGTCCTCAGAGTAAACTATTTACACTATTATTGATCAATGACAAGATGACATGTTTGTCACTTGGCTTGGAAAGGAAGAAATGCCCCAAGATGGGAGTGTTCGTGTAAGACACGCAGGGTGGAATTACCCTCTGCCAGGGCAAATACGCAGTAATTTAGTCAGAGCGGAGGATTAGATTCCGAGTGTCTACAATGTATTGAGAACATCCATTAATTTTTTGAGCCGCTTATCCTCAAAGGGCAAATAGAAGTGCTGGAGTCTATTTCAGCTATCAACGGGCAGAAGGCGGGGTACACTCTAAACTGGTTACCAGCCAATCGCAGGGCACATAGAGAAAAACAACAGTTGCACTCACAATCACACGCAGGGACAATTTAGAGTCTCCAATGAATGCATGTTTTTGGTATGTGGGAGGAAACAGGAGTGCGTGGAGAAACCCCACGGAGGCACGGGGAGAACATGCAAACTCCACACAGGCGGGCACAGTATTTGAAGGCCAATGTGATAACCAGATGGGTCACCAAAACATGTTCCTTTTAAGAAATAAGAGGACATAAAATCCTTACTTAAGATATATTCATATGCATCAATATTGCTGTACAATTGCAAGTCTCTTTTCTTTCCACCAGGTGTAAGTGGAGTTCCCTAATACCACAGCGAGCGTCAAATGAAGTCATTATGTAAATGGGAGTAGTGGCATCTGATTCTGGTTGAGCAGCAACAAGCACATGCATGTCCTCTTCTTTTCCTCCTCGTTTGGACAAAACTATTTCACGATCTGTGAATCGTACAGCGATTGGATGTTGTTTGCCTCCCAACATAAACTTCACCAACAGCTCTTGAAACCAATTAGAAGAGGTAAAACTAATGTGGCATATCTTGTACAAACACATTGATAGTTTTTGTTTTAAGGGAGATAACTGTGGTGTCATTTTTAACCATTTCTCTCATTTCCAGCGTTTTACACACCGTAAATATACTTGGCCCATTCATTTGCATGTTTAAGTTGAATTGGGCCGATTAAACGATGAATCACCTTTTTTGATTATTGGTGTTTCTTTGTTAACATGACTTTTATTTTTTTTAAAGCAGTTTCTATAATTCCAAACACAAATGAGACGAACGTTAGTTGACAAGGACAGCCAGTGTTGCCAAATTACCCACATTATGCAACGTTTCTGACCCCCTCTAGCAACAATTTTTCTAAAAAGCGACTAGGAAACAGACAACATTGGTGGAATAGTTTTCACATTGTTTTGCATACAACAACAAAGGAGTAATTGGGGAATCAATCATGCTGAACATCGCTAACGACAAGGTGTGCTTTTGTAATGATTAGGTTGCATTAATACTACTTTTTTTTTAAGACATACAAATATGAGTACAAAGTGCTTACATTTAAGTACTTGTCAATACCAAGTAACTAGCAATGCCATTCTATTGGTTTAACCAATTGTTGTTCAAAAACCCAAAACAATAACTTCCTGAACGTGGCATAATCCATCTGTCCATTTCCTGAGCCACTTATCCTCACAAGGGTCGTAGGAGTGCTGGAGCCAATCCCAGCTGTCAAGGGGCAGGAAGCGGGATACACTCCCAAGTGGTTGACAGCCAATCACAGGGCACATAGAGACAAACAGCCACACTCACATTCACACCTAGGGGCAATTTCGAGTGTCCAATAAATGTTGCAAGTTTTTGGGATGTGGGAAGAAACCAGATTGCCCGGAGAAACCCCACGATGGTATGGGGAAAACATGCAAACTCCACACAGGCGGGGTCGGGATTTGAACTATGAGGCCAACGCTCTAACCAGTTCCGCCACTGTGACCATTGCATAAATTTGATTCAAAAAAAGCTGTGTCAAAAGAAATGACTTTACATTACAACAACGTGAGGGAGGCCCAAGAAGAGCATCATTTGCAGTCAGCCAAACGTATAGTAATTTGTGTTTATTTAAAGCACAGTACATAGCTCCACACAGCTGACATGGCTGCTACCTGGAAAATACGTGTCGGGCTGGTGTAGTGGGATTGGTGCCAAGGTATCAGGGCATTTTTATCAATATGAGTACAAACATAAAGCATCCCTAAGAGTGATTTATTGACATATCGGGAAAATCTGACCCAAGGTGTATGCTTCCATGTCACAGCTCTGCAGGTAATCTTGCTTCACCCGTTCCTTTACATCAAAAAAGATAATGTGGCGGCAGGTGAGGGTGTGACAGATATAAGGAACAGCCAGGCCATTCAACTTGACAACTCATTTTTAGAAGTTAAATTGACAAACATTTTAAGTGTTAATTTAATAAGTATCCTGTTTACAGACACGACCAGTCATAAGTTTGGACACACGTTCCCACGCCACTAAATGAGAACATGTGCAAACTTCTGATGTGTAGTGTACATGTTTTGACAAAAAGAAAACTGCTTTTTTTTCTGTTAAGGAAAAAAACATGGGGATCAGTTCTGTGGGTGTTACCGAAGTAAGGAAAACAATGGTATCAGGTCAAATAAAGCGTCCCAGAAGAAGGTGAAAAACAAAAGTGCATAACCTTTAGTTTAATTTCAGCTGGGCCAGTGCTTCTTAAGCTTTTTATACCAAATACCAAAAGAATTGCTTCAAGTACTACCATCATGACCAACATAACGTATGCTTAAGTAGGCCTAAGTATTGATCTAAATATGAGACAGTGGTTTTTCCTCCAAAACTTACATAATATAAAAGTATATTGTAAGTAGGGATGGTATCGGTACCAGGTGTAACATCGGGGTGTTGTGGTTCTTATTCCAATGTTTTGGGTACTAGCAAAGGCAGCCGATACCAGCCAACCAAACTTATGTTCTGTGGGGTACTTGCAAAGCCTGGCAATATCTGCCACCAACTGACCAATAAGTCTCTCCCCCCAATATTTCGCTCTTATTGGCGTGGGTTTTACATGGCAGACAGAATGAAGGAAAGGTCTTGCTTTACAATTATCACTCACTGTCTTAATTGAACTTTGATGTATCAAAACTACTCGTGTTATTGGACAATACTCAAGAGTGAAAACTGGAACCGGTCTGGAGAAAAAATTCCCATTGACTGTCCCTAATTTTAAGCAACTGCAAAAAATGTATGCTGTTTGAACATAAAACTGCTCTTCAATGTAAGATTTAAAAAAAAAAGTGCATTAAAAAGATTCTATTTAAAAGTATTGCACAAAAAAACTAAATGGTTTAAATCCTACCAGTTCATAAAAATTGAATACAAGTGACTGTACTTGGCCATTGACTCTTTGCTCAGTAAAAGCCATCCAAGCATTTGGCGGTTCATGTTTGGGCTCTTTCCTCTTAAGCTTTTTGGGGGAGGGGCAGATTTATGCGCAAGGACATTCTTATTTTTAAAAAGCTCACGTCATTATCATATGTGTTCAAATGCTTCTCCTCTCTTTCCACTTCAAATCGAAACTCAAATCATTTATGGAGGCGAAATTCCCCTGCTTTGACAAAAACCCTTTGTTATTAGTTTACGATGGGGAATCTGAAAGTGAAAGCAGTTAATATCGTATTTTATACGTCCTTCTTCCTTTCACCTCAGTATGTTTTAAGTGTAAAACACATCACCTAAGGCAGATAAACCATGGTTTTAACCAAACTCTTTAGGTATGAGTGTCTTCGACGAGTAATACAAACAACGCAGACCGGCCAATTAGTTGTAATGTGTATTATTTGACAAACAGGTTTACAATTATTAGCTGTTAATTTAGAGTTATAAAACGACAACAAACGCCGCTGACTGCTAGCTGGCTGGTTGGTTAGCTTTTTTTTTTTTTTTTTTTTTGCTAAGGAAGGCAAACAGAAGACACGGTAATCGGCCAAGACGCCAACTTGTCAAGAGAGCAAAAAAGACCACGTGCAGCCGATAATGTAAACCAAACGTCTTACCGGGAGTTTCGGGTTTACTTCTCCCTTACAACAGTGACAGAAAAAGCGATGCGGGGGAACAGCCGCAGCCTCCGCCATCTTCCCCAAAGCGAGCACACAAACAGTGACGTCATCATCCACCAAGAATCTTCCCGGCAGGCACTTCGTCGAAGACCGACGAATCACAACTAGGGAAAAAAACGGATGCGGAAGTTTTTGTCTGTTGACAATACATACCGACACGCGTGTTTCCGCTTCGCCTGAGAGATACATTTTTAAATATAACAATAGCCGAGTTAAAGGTTGGTCATTCACAAATGTTTACTGCACATTGTATGCAGTGTTAACCGTTAGCAAGTGCGTTTTTCAAAGACTTTAATATTTGGTTTTGTTGCGTTGCTAGGTACATCCAGATGACTTCCCAGGAGGTGCGCCTGTGCGGTCTTCTTCTTCGGGAGCACTTTGGAGAAGTGGTGGAGAAAGTTGGGACACATCTGCTTAGAGGTGGAGCACAAAATCTAAGGAGCATCATTCAAGAAACAGGCGTCTCACTGGACTTGGTACCGCTCATGGTTTTATTGGACTTTGAGTACCTACTGTTTTTTAAAGCATTCCCTCATGACCCTTATTAAGGTCAACGGTGAGCCCTAACCTCTCCTAGCTGACTGTGAGTGTACAGTCAGGTCCATCAATATGGGACATCGACAATTCTTTTTTTGTGCTCCAAACACCATGACATTGGATTTGAAATGAAACAAACTATGTGATTTAACTAGAGACTTTGAGCTTTAATTTGAGGGTGATTACATCCAAATGAGGTGAATGGCAGATGTAGGATGTATAGACGTTTGTTTATATGACTCACATTTCTTAATGGACCACTTGTAATGGTATAAATTAACTAACTTAAATCAAATTTTCACTTTTTAATACATGGGTGCAAAGCCTCTTCAGTCAACAACATCCTAAAATGTCGAACATAGACGCCACCAAAGAATGGATTTCATCCCTGGTGGTGTTCTGCCAGGCATCTACCGCAACTGTCTTCATGTTCTTAGGGCACCTGCCCTTCAGCGCTTTCTGCAACAAGTGAACTACATGCTCAATTGGATTCAGGTCAGGGGATTGACTTAGCCAATAAACAACATTCCACATCTTTGCATCCTCTGTTTCTGTCGCCAGGTGAAAAAGTCAGTGTGTGTGCTCATGCAACACGGAACTTGCATGTTCAGCCAGGGCCGCAAAGGACGAGGCAGCCCTACCGAGTATCACACCAGCTGCAGTCTCATTCTGAAGATCCTCCGTTACCCGCGCTACATCTACACCGCCAAGACGCTGTATGGCGACAGTGGGGAGCTCATCATAGAGGAATTGCTGCAGAGAGGTCACGTGACCATGAGCAACATTGTTAAAGTAGTCGCGGATCGCCTCACTCAGACCATGGAGGGTGATTAAGTTTGAATGAGAAGACTAGATGATAGTTTTAAAAAACCTGCCCATCTCATCCTCTGTGCATTTGGTTTCACAGAGGGCCGCAGCATGGATTATAAGGATGTGTCATCTGCCTTTTCCAATCTTGTGGAGACTCATTTTGTACAACGCTGCCCCCCGATGGCAAGTGCTGCAACCAAAGCCAATGAAGCTACACCCGAAGCTCCTGTTAGCATCGAGCTGCCGGCTCCAGAGAGTTTCCCTGACTGCTACAAAGTGCCACAAGTGACTCTTCTCGGACGTGGTAAGCGGCAGCTTGAGGATCCGGAGGAGCAAAGCGTTGCAAAGAAGCCCAAAATGGAGTCGGTGGTGGGTGTTACACTATATTAGCGCTGTCCATTTACCATTTCACGATATATATTACATATACAGTACTTACTAACAGGCTTGGGGAATAACGTAATACATCTAACTGGATTATTTAATTAGAATACAATAACTCTTGTTTTAAAAATCTTTTTAAAAATAATCAAGGAACTACATGTTTTCAGTTTATTTTCATAATGATTTAAGTTAATTCCTCTTACAAAGACACATCTGTGTTTTAGATATGTGTTTTATCCATCCTTCCATTTTCTTTTGCCCCTTATCCTCACTAGGGTTGCGAGGAGTGCTGGAACCTACCCCTTCTGTCAACGTGCAGGATACACCCTGAACTGGTTGCCAGGCAATCGCAGGGCACATAGAGACAAACAGCCACATGGGGAGAACATGCAAACTCCACACAGGCAGGGCCCGGATCGAACCCAGGTCCTCAGAACTGTGAGGCCAACGCTTTACCAGCTGTTCCAGCGTGCCGCCTCCTTGTTTTAGATTTTGTTAAATATCCCAGTTTCTTTTAGATTAGAACAACTGGCTCATACCTCGAACAGGCTCTGAATAGTTTGGGGAAGTTTCTCCGGGCCCTCCATTTTTTTCCCAGATCTCAAAAACATGCACAATAGGTTAATTGAAGACTAAATCACAGGTGTCAAACTCAAGGCAAGATCTGACCCCCCACTTGATTGTATGTTTTCCGCGAAGGCAAATCACATGTGTCAACTTCCATGATTCTTTTTAAAATTTGCACCAAAATTTCAAATTCTCATATCATAAATGATAACGTTGAGATATTCTGGACCTATAACGGCCCTCTGAGGGAAACTGTAACTAAAATGTGGCCTGGGACACAAATAAGTTTGACACCGCTAATGGTCTGTAGGTGTGAATGGGAGTATTTCTTAAAATGTGCCTTGAGATTGGCTGTCAACCATTTCACAGTGTAACCTGGCTCCTGCCCGCAGTTAGCTGGGATAGGCTCCAGCACGCCTGCAACTCAAGGGAGGAATTGCAATGTAGGAAATGAATAGATGGCTCGAGACAGGATCTGCTCCCAGATTTCCAAATGATGCAGCAAAACCTTTTGCCTTTGCTGTGCAGACGTATTTGAAGAAGTACAATTTTTGGGAACACAGGAGAAGTCAGCAAAGTAAACTATGATCAACACTGTTGAATGCTTTTTTTTTTAGTTTATGAAGACATGATCAATTTATTCATTTATCAGGATTTGTGGATGTCCCCTCCGTTAGCTGCATGTCTGCCGTCAAGGTGGAGTATTTTGCTCTGAAGGCATGTAGGAGATCACATTTTCCAATGGCTTGTCCATGTCAAGTCCATGTGTGGATAGCTTTACCGGCATTTGTGAGAACTGCGGCGGCACGGTGACACCTGGAAAGCGTTGGTCTCACAGTTCTGAGGTCCCGGGTTCAATCCTGGACCCGCCTTTGTGGAGTTTGCATGTTCTCCCCATGGCTGGACACTCTAAATTGCCCCTGGTTGTGATTGTGAGTGCAGTTGTTTTTCTCTATGTGCCCTGTGATTGGCTGGTAACCAGTTCAGGGTGTACCCCACCTCCTGCCCGTTGACAGCTGGGATAGGCTCCAGCATTCCCCGTCACCCTCGTGAGGATAAGCGGCTAAGAAAATGGATGGATGTGAAAACTGTGGAAGTATTGATATTGGTCTCTAGTTGGTGATTTTTCCGTTTTTGTAGGTTGGTATTTCCTGACCCATTATATTATTATTTTCACAACAATAAAAAGTTAATGTAAATAAATCCTGTCAATAAAAATATATGACAGTAAAGTAATTTAAAATTGGATTTTAAATTATTGATGAATGGTGAATGTCATTGAACAATAAAATGTGATTAATAAATCAAATCTATTATCGATAATCACCCATCACAAATTTGTACAATATGGAAAAATAGAGGGTGTAGTTAGTTCTACAGTCCTGCAGTGTGCTGCATGGAGAAATTATTTATGCAATTTTTTTTCTTGTACTTTTTTGTTTTGAACTAGAGAAAAATCTGCAAATTGTCACCTAAATTCTATAGCTTGTCATAAATTCCCGACAATTCCCATGAAAAGTGTCCAACTTGTACCTTGTGGGGCAAGTTGTCTTGGGTTTAATGGCTGCTGCTGCTGCTTCAACATGTCAGTTTTTTGTGTACAGGCTCATGGCGATGAGGGCATTTACTGGCAGGTGAACTTTGACAGATTCCATCTCCACTTCCGAGACCAAGCTATCATCAGCGCTGTGGCCAACAAGCTTGACCAGGTCGTTTGATGCCAAACGCTGAAATTTTGCGCTGTGAAATTGAAATGTTTTTTTTTTTCAATCTCTGTTTATCTATCAGACCAGCAGTGAGATTGTCCGAACCATGCTGAGGATGAGCGAGGTGACCACTTCGCCCACGGCCGCCTACACAAAGCCCCTCTCTGCCAATGAGATCTTCAGATCCCTGCCAGCCACCTACAACATTCCCAGACAAATGTTAGACCAGTACCTCTCTCTGCTGGTGGATGACCCGGTATGGCATTTTCCAGTCACTTTTTGTATTTCTTCTTTTTACTGACTGGAAACATTTTCATCATCTATTTTTTTTTTCTAGATGGACTTTGTGGGCAAAGCTGGTGAGAGTGGAGGCGGGATGTATGTTGTCAGTATCCTTTTCTTTTCAGAAAAAAATGCTTTTATCTGACTTCTTATCCAGGAGAGTGTTTCGTCAATTGGGCACCTTAGGCAAACCCAGTCATGTGGCCCTCCAGATCCTCTTACTGCAAAGATTTGAAATGTTATTATTTATCATCAATTTAAAAGTGTCAATTTGAGAACATTCTACTTTTACCTGAGCTGGATAATAACTTTAAAATCCTTTTTGAGGCTTTTTACCAAACAAATGAATCATCTCAACGCTTTTACTGGAACTGATAAGATCACTATTCATCCATCCATTTTCTTAGCCACTTATCCTCACAAGGGTCGCGGGGAGTGCTGGAGCCTATCCCCGCTGTCAACGAGCAGAGGGCAGGGTACACCCTGAACTGGTTGCCAGCCAATTGCAGGGCACATAGAAACAAGTGCGAAAAGTCGAAAACTTTTTCCATCAGTTTTTATTAGATCTTTGGAGGCCCTGGAAATCTCGAGCTCCAAGGCATTTGCCCGTGTTTGCCTCATGGTAGGTCCCCCCATTATTTTATCAACGCATACAGTTCTCAGTCATTGTCTTTGTGAATGTGAACTACTATTATTGTTGTCATGTGTGCAGCAATTCAGTGTAATACGCCTTTTGTCTGAAGTTTACTGGGGTAGGCTCGAGCTCACCTGTGACTCTGAACAGAAGAAGGGTTAAAGAAAATGGATGGATGTATTTTAGCAACACAAGATGTGGATTATTTCCTTGAGTCACTGTGTCAGATTTGCATCGAGCACTTACCAATCTTGCACGAGCCACGCTAGAGTCTGTAGTGCAGGAGAGGTGATCTTGTGTTTTAATCTTTCTACTCAACATTAAGGTCCTTTTCATGCAAGCTGTACCGCTAATCACATTTTGACAGATTTGGATCCCGCTCGGCGCGCATCTTCCGCCTTTTGCTAAAGAAGAAACACCTAGAACAGAAGCAGGTGGAGGATTTTGCCATGATTCCTGCTAAGGAGGCTAAAGACATGCTATACACGCTTCTCTCGCAGAACCTGGTCCAGCTGCAGGTAAAAAGCCAAATTTGTACGCAAGTCAGAACGTGTTGTAGTCGGTCACCGCAAGTCGTAATTACAGTAAATATTTGTATGAGAAAATTTCTACTCCATAAATATAAAACAGTAAAACAAGTCTTGCCCAGCTTGTCAATGAAATGCAAGTTTCTATTTAACTGTCATGAAAGACAGTCCCCAGAAGTTGGAAACATTGCATTGCTTTGGATTCATGTTCGGCACAGCTTTTGAGTTGAAGATGAAAATTAGCAGGTGAATCTCAGTTTATGTCATCAGTTATGAGGGAGAGAAATGTCAACACAATGAAAGATGGAGAAGATTATGCACCTCAGAATTACACAGACTATGCTTATGTATGGCATAAACAAAGTGTTGTCTCGCAGTAGTAAGTGGAAAGAATATTTTTCGATTGTGACAAAGTATGACACATTTGATGGTGTAAATGAGGAACAGCATATAAAAAAAGCCACTGACATTTAACCATGTGATGAGTCCGTTTAGTGTTGGCATCAAAAACCTTTCTCAGTTGATTTTGTTGTTTTGTACTTTGAGATGTTACGAAAGCAAAAAAAAAGAAAATGTTGGCATCAAAGTCACCGTTGTTGACATGTTTGTTTTGGGGTTCAAACTAGGACAAGTTCCGCTGTTTATTATTGAAGAAGCAACAAACTGTTTTCTATTGAAAAAATTAGACTAATCTCCATTTTGGTAGGTTTGGTACTTTTGAGGTTGTAACAGAAAGAGCAAAAAAAAAAAAAAACGTGAATAGGGAGATTTTCAGAAAATAGGACTAATTCCACAGAAAAAAATGCAAATGGGTACATTTGTGAATAAGGAGCTGCGATAATGGGAATGTTTACTGTACTGCGCTACACCAGATTACTACCCAGCCATCTTGGCTCAGTGCAATGTGTAACCGCTTCTCGTTACATATTTGTTTCTTTTTTCGTACAACGTGTGGAAAGTTTGTACCTTGTCCCAACGTTGTCCATATGCTTAAACTTTCTCCTCTCCAGGAAATCCCAAAGACTCCAGACTTTGCTCCGTCTCGCACCTTTTATCTATACACTGTCAACCAGCTCTCTACTGCGAGGATGCTGCTTCAGAACTGTTACAAGGTAAGTCCTCATAGACAGATTTGGGAAAAAAAAGTCTGATTAAAAAAAACAACAGTGAATGTTTTTGATATTTTGAGATTTTTTAAAATGTTTTGTAAAATGTCTTAATGACAATATTTGTATTTGGAATTTGGGAGTTGTCAGCAGTTTATGGAATACAAATGATATTCATTTTTGTCAAACATAAACCTATAAAATAGCAAAATCTAGGAAACGGATCATTTTTGCTATACTCTATTTTATCATTCTCTCACTCTGTCGTAAGTTAAAGCTTTTGTGCTCTGTGTGCACAGACAGTGGCAAACCTTATACACAGGCGTCTATTTGAGACATCAAACAGCAAGTAAGTGCATTGCGGCGACTCTGTGCAATGCGTAGCAGTCGTAACAATATTGCATTTGATTGACAGGCGTCTTCTGGAGAAGTCTCAGCGCATAGAGGCCATCCTGGCGTCCCTGCAGGCCGGTGGGGCGGAGCCAGAGCAGCTGACGGAGGTGGAGGAGATGATCACAGCTCCTGAAAAGCAACAGCTGGAGTCTCTGCGGCTTCATATTAACAAGTAGGAATTCGAGCCAAGTCATCAAGTCCGCTTGCTATCATGTCACCTTTTTTTTTTTTTCCGTTTCCATCAAGGTTGGATTCAGCGGAGAACCAAGTGGATGAAACCATATTTCTGCTTGAATCTTACATCCACGCCACCGCCACTTCCTCAAGTTGATTAAGACCTTATAGTCCTTACAAATGATTTCAATAATACCAATAATGGTTGTTTTATAGTTTATTTGAGTATATATATATATTTTTTGTCCAATTTGCCAGTGTATCCAATGTTTTGTCCAATAAAAAGTGTTCCTCTTTAAAATTCATACTTAATGTAGACTGCCATTTATTCGAGTGCAGACCTCAACCAAGGCCAAGAAAACATCCATGTCCTTTATTTATTTATTTATTGGTATTATGAATCATGATCCAGGTGATAATGAGCCACTCAAGTCCCGGAAGTGGGAGTACTGTACATTACAATTAGGTTATCAATTCCCACAGACTGCAACAATGACACTTTGTACATTTAGTTGAAAGTTTGCTACCTAACAGACAAACCTAAATGAATCAATTAACACTAAAATAATTAGCAAGCACGCAATAGGATGCAGACATATTCCTAAAAGTTAAAGCCAAAGCTCAACGTGGCCATTGGCAATTTCTGCAACCAGCAAAGCGAACTCTGACAAGAATGAGGAAGTAGATGGGAATAAATGGGGGGGCAACTTGACATCTTATCATTGCATCACTAAAAAAGTAAATTTGAATTTAGAGATTTTTGTTATAAGTTCATTGTAGATGTTTCAAGTTAATTGTTGAAATTGTTGGCAGCCTGCATGTTGACAAGAGCGGTTCCACTGCCATGGTTGCTTTTAGAGTGCCTCATTTTCACTCCACAACAACCCGATGTGACATAACATCTTAAATAGTTAATTTATACTTCCATTGTTATTTGCTGCCAATTTTGTCTCGAGTTTGTTGTCACATATCTGCCAGGCCACCTAGGTATACATTATTCGCGTTCTCACTGGATTAGTCTCGCCACTCTGCAGTGTTTGCATATCTGTTCTTGAGCAATACAGGACACTGCTGCATCACAAGTAACTACACCGTTAGAGATTCGTCACTTTAAATGCTTTAATTTCTTGAAATTTCTGCAGTATTTGTACAATTAGCAGTCTGTTGCTCCATTAGTCATTCCAAATTGAAAGAGGACTCTGCGTCATATGCACTATTGTAAAAAAAAAGTATTAGCATTACTACACTATTGATAAACTTTATTGCTCAGCAACTCTCTGCTCTGTGTTTTTATTTCTCAAAAGTATTTTCTCTCAAATGGGAATTTGTTCTTGTACTAGAGCGGCTCCAACTACAAGAGACTAATTTCTTGTGTGTTTATGACATACTCTGCAAATAAAGATGATTCTGATTCTGGTATTCCGGGCACCAGGGATTAAAAAAGGGTATATTTTTGTGGTTCAAACCATGTAGGAATGAACGTGTAGGCATAAAAAAAAAAGATTTGTAGTAGTTACTGTAATTGATAGTTGAGCAGGGTCTGTTTTAGAGCATTCAGCAAACAGCCACCACATTTGAAAGTGGACTTGATTTTTTTTTTGTAATTTTGAAGCCCCATTTACTCACATTTGCAGATTCCCCCCATCAATCTAATTTGGTAGGATTCTTAACATTATTCTGTGGTATGTTTACTTTACAAGACATATTTTAATCTTACAGGGACTAAAAAACAAGGCAACCTCTAGCAAATTCTATCCTTGTACAAGGAGGATGATGGGACTGTGCCAATATTTTTCGAGCAATGCTTCCATTGTAAGTCATTTGGCAAAAGGAGAAAATAAATTCCTCTGAGCATTTCCAACTGAATTTTCACCCCTCCACATCGTTTCATGGAACCCGTTTGTGTAGTTTTTGGCCATACCTCACAACCTTGCACCTTATGTATTTAGCAGGGTGGAAAAAATATATAAATTCTTTTCATCATATCTTTGAGAAGCAATGATTGAAATGTGAAACCAAGACAGTCTTTTTATTAAATAGAAGAAATGTGATTTGATACACTTCCAAGTACAAAAAAAAAAAAAAGACTATTTACATCGGTACTCCGAACCCTGGAATTGCTGGGTAGTGCCTTTCTTTTCTAGGGCTGAGAAAATCCCTTTGGCCATCGAGAGGGATCTTTGATTCTTTTTGTATTTGGGCCTGCTTGGAGGTGGAATGACTGACATTAACCTATAGAGCCCCTTGCAAGTGTTGGTTTCAGTCATCTTGGTTCTCATCTTCTCTGTGTTTTCGTGCGAAGAAGCCAAGCTGTTGAAAAGTCACACCGAGTTACACTCTGACCTCTACAATGAAGCCAGTTTACGTAAACATAAATCTATAAATTGCAGACCTTCCATAGTATGAAGATGATGAGCGCCAGTAGCAGCAAACCCCCAATGATGCTCCCAATAAGAATCCACAGTGAGATGGGAATGGCTCTTCCCTTCAGCACCTCCAGTACAGTCTTTAGGCAAAAGGACGTATAAGAGAAAGTTCTCATTGTTTGGATCTTTTATACTTGCGGCTTTTACCTCTCGCCACACTGTTCCTGTTGCCAGGGTAATGAGGTTGGTCTCGTGAGGTGCGATCTGATATAAGCTGACTATCCTTGCAGACTTATATTTGGCCTGCAGACAAAAACACACAAAGTGAGATGTAAACTGGTTGTGCCAAGAGTTGTTCGAGTGGAAATTACATGCCAAGAATTTAGGAAGAATAATTCTGAAAAACAACAAAATGATGTCGTATGGATTCCAGGCAAGATTTATCATTTTAAATTTTTGTCTTTAACTTGGAAAAGAGCTCTCCCTACATTTGATCTATGTCATGCACCTCAGCCGGACCGAGTCGCACTGAAGTACCGGTAAGTGTACACTTTGCGGAAGAACCGTTGTACGCCCTGGCTTGAATGACATACTCTCTCATGCCCAACACATAACGTCCTCAATTTTAATTTTCACAAAAGTCCATTCCCTTTAAAAACTCAAAACACTGTCATCTACATGAATACACAAAATAAAATTTTTTGTAGGCTTTCAATTCATAACAAAAAAAGCCCATAAAAAATTTCCACTGATGATAAGATTACACAAAAATGATCTTGCAAAAACTGTTTTTTTTTTCTCTCTCTCTCCTTACAAACCAGTACCTGCGATGTTAGTCTGAAAACACTACCACTGCTTGGTAGATGATTAATAGTTGACATAGCGGTCACAGTAATTGTTCTCTTCTCTAGATAAATGCAGTAACACCCTTGTGTTCTACTTAGAATGTTTTCTGTACTCATGTGTACATGCATCCTACATTTTGTTTTTTATTGTGTTAAATATCTTTAATGATGTAGTTGTTTTTTACGTGTAGAGAAGGGTTTTTAAAAGTTAGAATTTGCAGTTTTCTAAACCAATGTTTCCCATTTTTTTTTCCATCGGAAAAGTGCCACAGTACACCACCAAACAAAAATGTGCCGAAAAGTAAATACGTCGTACATGCTGAAATGATTGTCTCAATTTACAAATTTACTTAGCCAGTGTGACACCTGTGCTTATCGTTAAATAGCTACTCACTTGTCTGAAAAAGTCATCGTCGACTCTGCGACTAAGGCGTATGACTTCAGCTTGTCCTTTCAGCAGATGCTGGACTTGACATGTAACTTCTATACACCATGACCTGCTGCAGTTCTAAGCGAGGATACCATTACAAAACCCATTTTTAAAAAATTCAAGATGGTCAACATGCTCAATCTCGGCAATGCTGCAATTGGCTCACCAGGATGTCATTCTGCATCATGTCTTCGGGATGGAGGGGTCGCACATCTCTTTGACGACCCTTCAGCTGGGCCAAATCGCTCAGCACGGTGCAGTTCACGGCTGTTGCCTGGGAGATGACTTGAAGTGGGTTAAAAGGGCAGAAAGACAAGAGGGCACTTGTAAATGAGAGGATGGCTCACATTGTGCGAGGAGATGTCCGTCACAGTCATGAAGACTCTGTCTCCCGCAGCCACGGCGGGCAGAAGTAGCCTCAGCTCCAGATTACTCACGGGGTAACAACCCAAGTTCTGGAGCTACCAAGTACAAAAAAAAACATCTGTTGCCTCTTCTTATTAAAGTCAGGTTATTTTTTTTTCAACTTGAAAGTCTCACAATGGCAGGCTGTGCATTTGCTACCTGGGCCTCATGACTTAATCTGCATCTAAATCTGATTATACAGGTCCTGGTCAAGCGCATTAGAATGACATGGGAGATCCTCTGAGTGTACCTTAAAGTGCGTATAGAACTCAGGTCCAATGGCTTCCGATATTGTCCGTGTGGGATGCACTTCATATCGGTGTAAATTAGACTCGCTGCAGGACCGGGAGAAAAATGCATGTGAAGACCCAATAAGATGATCCTAAAAGGAGACTGGAAGACTTCTAATGCTGCTTGTATGTGTACCTGCTGACAAACAGGTCAGGCTCGTACTGAACAAAACTCTGCAGTTGAACACTGTTGTCCCCTAAAGTGTCCGCTCGTTCCACACTGTCGCTGGCTGCGTTCAGCTTCATTTGGACTCGACTGTGCAGGGTAATGCAGCTGAATTCAAATTCCAGCATGAAGTTCACCTTCAGTCCCAAAAAAGATAAGTGATACATTCAACCTGGGCCGAGAAGGAGGGTGTAAGTGTGACGTAAGACGTAGTTATTCCTTCAGGTACCTTGGACTGGGATCGAAACACTGGGTAGCTGACGTTACACGAGTGGCTGTTGGAGCCCAGACCTGTACACTCGATCTTGAAGTTAGCATCCTCCTAGAAAACAAATGATGAATGTTAAAAAATATTATTATTATTTTTTTTTAAAGGAAATACTACAGCAGTGTAAGCACATTATTACATTCATCACTAAGAATATTCTGCTCCAATTGATGCAATGACTCCAATTCATCTGGACAAAATAAAAATACATTTGTACAAATAAAAGTGTATCTCCACTTAAATGCCTTAGGCATGTAAGATACCTGGTACTCCCAGCATTGGAGGACTTAGAGACGGCCCCAATCACTTGTTTTAGTAACTTTCGGCTTGTTGTGTCAGGGGTTGCCCCAGCAGATGCCTTTTTCGACACGACCCTTTTTTAAAAATCTGGTTTCGGACTGGCAGTTGCTGGGTATTGGTGGACTGACCTCTGTCATCTGCACCAAAGCAGCATATCCCACTGTACTGTCTGTGCTCCATGGTCCCACTCACAACAAGAGGAAATACGAAACAGTATTTTCCGTAAAAGGACAGACTATGTATGCTACTGTCATATTCTACATAATCGCAAATTTAGTTGGATTTGTGGTTCAGGCATTTAAAATAATCTCTTTGAGTCAATGTTTTTTAAATACCCAAAATAAACATCTAGCAACAACAAAAAATGAATGATTTCAATACAAATTTAACTATCCAGGAGGAGCAGAGAAAAATCTGTATCAATTACAAAAACCTCCCTGGTCTAATCACATTTACACTCAAACGTCTGACCCAATTTTATGATGTTGTCTGGTTTATGTTTAGAGGACGTCATGTTTATGAAAGAATATTACTTTTGTACAAAAGCGTACTCCCTGTAAATTGCGACGTTGGGTCATACCCTAATACTGAGGCTGGAGAAATGGAGGTTTTTTGAATAGTGCAGCGTCAGACTTGTGTTGTAGGCGTTTTCCAGTCTGTTCTCCAGCTGAACTTCCACTGACATCCGCCTCCGAGGACTGCGAATCACATAAGGCTTATGTCTGCGGAGGAAGCAGGAAAACTTTGACTCAATAGAATTGAAAGGACTGAATCATCATGTTCTGAGTATATGTGAATGCAACCGTACCTGGTTCCAGAGATGTCCATCTGGGCCTGCAGCACCAAATCAGTGGTGCACACGTCATCTTCTCCACAGTCTTTAAAGAAGGGGATCTGCTCAGGGACACATGGAAAGAACATCATGTTTTCCTAAGGAAACAAACAGGAAAGGTGAAGGGACCAATTTTTGCGCACATATTTCTTGACGGAAGTCGGCCAGCCTTCGTCCAACACGGGACCGCTCTCTGTGTTGTTGATCTTAAAGCGCAGCGAGAAGCTGATTGGGCGGATGTAATCTGCCGTGTCCTATAAAAAAAACGAGCAGATTAAGGATCACAATGAGGTGTCCCGGTTGCCGCTTGTGAGTTTGGCCCTAAAATGCTCACATAGACGTGGAAGGGCATCTTGTAGCACAAAGTCTTTCCCGTGTGAGCTCGCACCGACAGCTGGGTCAGCCTGTGGGAGCTGTCGTCAAAAAGCGCCCGAGCCGACAACTTCCTGTCATCCAACATGGCTGTTACCCACAAATCTGTGTAAGAGATAAATTCATGTTAACAGATGAAAAAAGACGGGAAAAGATGACATCTTTTTCACTGGGAAACTAGAGCCAAATGAGTGCCGACAAATTATCACTTACTCGACTACGTGATACTACTCAGCAGAGACGGCTCCTACACGGACCTTTGGTGCGAATATCTAGGTGTCATTTCAAGGCAAGAAGCAGGAAAATTCTTGTCACACGCTTCTTTGCGAACAGAGATGTACGCTACAATAGCTTGATCTTATTTTCGTGGTAAATTATTGTGGGTTATGGATGGCTGTCTGACAGTGTGCATGTACAGGGGCTCCTCTGTTTATTATGGTCCCGTCATATGAGGTGTGTCAGAAAGGTCCCAGCACCAAGGGGATTTGTTTTAAAGAGATGGATGACACTAAGATGTCAACGGAGTTGCGGAGGATCTCAGAAGAATCCTTCCAGAAGGCTGGGAAATAATGATAAACTCCAATGGGGTAACTTTGAAGGGGCAAATTTGTAAATACATAAAGTACCAAAGCCATTGCTGCGAGGCCCAGGAGATCGTGACACGGCTGTGAAACAGGCATTGGCCTCAAGACAGGCGGACTCTCGGCCGCCACGCTGGCAAGTCTTTTGGATGACGTTGATGGAGTGCGGCTGGAAGGACAGACTGACATTGATCTGCACGATGCTTCGAGATCTGTGAAACAGAAGGAATCATATGTCATCAAATACTTTTGTTCTTTTCTGTTTTTGTTCTCAAGTGATGGTGCATAAGATTAAGCAAGTATTTTGGTGAGGATCCCTATGGAAGTGCAATTACAGGAGTGTTTTTCCTTGGTTTGAGTCAGCGGAGCTACCCAAAGCGACCTGAATCCAATCCATAATCCAGGAAATAGCCTTCTAACTGATGGACAAACAATCAGTCCCTGGTTCTTCTGGCTCACCTGAGCAGCACAGCACTGCCGTGCGCTCCCACCGCCAAGTCAATCAGCCCATCTCCATCCAGGTCCAACCTGGCGCTGACACTACGACCAAAATACTGCAATGTCGGGGACACTGACAACCCCGGAATACGCTGAAAGTCAAAAAATCACCGTGATTGTATTCTGAAGTTGGTGAACTTGTAAATGATCAAGAACGGAGAGTACCTGCTTGTAGTTGTGGTTAATGTAAATATTTTGGCCGTGGTACACGTACACTGCACCTCGGTGGTCATCCTCCAATGGGGCGCCCACCAGCAGGTCAGTGAATCCATCGTGGTTTAGGTCTGTTGCGATTGCCATGGCATAGCCAAACCTGGAATCCTGGGATTTTTCGTCTGACTTCAGGGTACCATTTGCGACGAACACCTCCTCCTGGGAGAGAGGCAAAAAACATGGAATTCTTATTGCATAATAGTACAGGAGATTACAGACATTAACGAGCATGCCCTTTGGTATGGATGTGATTTATTTCCGATATATGCCCTGTCACTGGCAGTATAAGGGTGTATCCCTGTAAGCGGATAGTAGCTCCAGCTCACCCGCAACTCTAATGTGGACAAGTGGTAAAGATAATGGATAGGTAAAAATTATCTACAGTATATACATCCTGACCCCACTAAGAGTGTAGATGTAGACTCTCCCAGCCTCCTTGTTCCCAGAGCCCAGGTACATGGGAGCTGCAACCAGGAGCACATCAGTGATTCCGTCCTGGTCGACATCTAGACCACACAGCTCACTACCATAGTAAGAACCAATCTAGGGAGAGAGACGTGCTCTTTCAGTTTCCTGACAACAGGGGGTGGTGTTGCATCAATCTTTGAAGCATGGCAGAGGTCCACCTGCTCTCCATTGAGGGCCTGCACAATGTTGACGTCGCCGAAGTCGCTGAGATCAAATAGGATGACTTTGCCTTTGTGCTTAAAGCGTGGAGCGCCAGCTACATACAACCTCTTCCAGTCGCCGACCAGCACAGACGACACCGTGTAGCCTGCATGAAAACATCAGGTTAAATATCCCGAAAGACAGAGTCATCAGGTTCTTGTAGTTGAAAGTTTAATCTTTTGCTGTCGACTCTTGGCTGGAATGATGAGAGCAATGACCTCAGCCCAGATACAGGAAAACTTCAGTGGGTCTAAAAGCTCCTCCTCTACATAAATTCAAGGCCACACACACACACACACACACACACCACACACACACACACACACACACACACACCACACACACACACACACATATATATATATATATATTTAATTACAGGAATAAAGTCCCATTTTTTGGGTGAACAAAGGGTGTATTTTTTGAGAGTACAACAGTTTTTTCATAGAAGGTCTTTTTTTTTTAAATAAAATGCATAGTATTGCCAGAATAATTTAGTTTTTTGTAATTCACTGAAATCCCTTAAAAAATCATTCATTCATTAAACTTAAACCTTGAATCACACACACTATTCATCGCCTCAGCCTGAATGATTATGACTTGGAAAAAACTACTACTTAATCTCTTTTTTTGGACATTTCAATTTGACACATCTAAGCATTCAGGTATTTTTTTTCTTTTTTTAACAATGATTCAGTGAAAGAAATTCTTGAAAGTTTGGTATGAGTACCACCACTATTGTATACAGTAAAACATTTTAAACATGAAATACAATCAGACATATTGCAATGAAACTTGTAGCTATCCATAATGTTTGCATGTTCTCCCTGTGCCTGCGTGGGTTTTCTCAGGGGCACTCCGGTTTCCTCCCACATCAAAAAACATGCAACATTAATTGGACACTCTAAATTAGATCCGATCGTGAGTGCGACTGTTGACAGTCTGCATGTGCCCTGCGACCAGTTCAGGGTGTACCCCGTCTCCTGGCCATGGACAATTAGGATAGGAGGATAAGTGGCCGAGAAAATGGATGGATTGATGTAGTTTTATTATTTTTCAATATTTAAGAGCTGTTCAGACTGTGCATAATGTCACACTGTCTTACAATCGGGGCTTGACATTAACTCCCTTCGATCTGCTAAATTTGTGTAAATGTCAACATTGCCTGGTAACACTGCCACTCTCGCTGGTTACTTTCAATGATGGGGGGGGGGTGTGTGTGTGTGTGTGTGTGTGTGATTAGTTACAGTTTTCTCAAAGTGCGTCTGTATAACAAAGCAATTGCAATGTGAGCCTATTGGAGCTCCTTTTTGCACTGTCTTCACACACAGTTTGTGCTTTGTGCTGTTTGTGAAGCCTTTGCTGACATTAAAAGAAAGCAGACCATCAAAATGACAGTTTTATAACAGTTGTTGTCGTTTTCCTTTCAGTGACTTGCAACTCTGACAAACCACTTTCCACCGTTGGTGTTGAGCAAAAATCCTTATGTAAAACCCTGCTTTCAATAATGAATATATTTTTTTTAAAAAGTAAAGCCAGTCCATTGTTTTTGATATGTTGAGTTTTATTGTTGTTCATAATAGTTGTATTCAGAGAGCCACATACTGTATTTGTTGAGTTGGCACGCGGTGTAAAAATTTCATAACCTCTGCATTTGAATATTCGAATCAATGTTGATATTGAATTAATCAATTTCTTCCAGTTTAAATTTGTTCATTTCTAAAAAAATAAATTAAAATGTAGATGAGAAGCTGTAATGTACAATATTTAAAGAAAAGTTGTCCTTGTGCTTGCACGGTGTGTGATGTGTTTACCGAGATATGCAGCATGATTTTTGAGCTCCAGGGGGAACTCGCTCTCAAAGGCTTCCCTGGAGGGCACGATTCTCCCTTTCGTACCCTCCTTCAGCACGCCGCCGTCCCAGTCGTAAGCCCCGACGATCCCAAAAAGAATTCCGTCCTGAACGCACCAACAGCCGTCAGAGCATGAGCTGCATAACGCGTGATGAACAATGTTTACTTACATCCAGCATGTGTGTGGAAAAGCCGATCTGGGACATCTCCATGTGGAAGGAGCTCTGGTTGCCCAGTGTGCCTGAAAGTGGAGGAAGAGTACCGGTCAGCACTCCTCATCATCTTGTTGCTCTACACCTCCTCCCTCCCTCCTTCCCTCCCATCCTTCCTTCCTTCCTTTGCTTCAGCACTCTTCATATACTGTACCCCAAACTCCGCAGCTGACACAAAAACAACCCTTTTCCTTTCATCCTTGATTCCCCCCCACTACTTTTTTGATGGCATCACTTTTCATCAGACTTCCTCGTACGATGCTTGAACTATTGCTCCAATACCTGCTTGCCTTCCTTCTCATCAGCTCATTTATTCACAGGATGCACTTTCCCTTCTTTTCTACTCACAGCTGTTCTTTGCATCTCGTTTCCAATGTTTTCCTTTTCCACTCCTGTATTTACTTTCTGATGATCTGATGTTTACTGCTGGTCACTGTCAAATTCAGTGTAGTTGGAAAAAAAACGTTAAAGGAAATCTATAACCAAGACAATATGGAGTGGAAAAAAAAAGTTCATTTTCTAGTTTCTAGTTTCTAGAAGATAATAATAATGAATTAAATCACTATCATTCTTACTTATTGATGACCACAATCTCAGCACCCAATCTGATATAAGTTATTTTATATAAAATGTGAATTGTAAAGGGTCACTGATGGTGTAGTGGTACACATGCCTGCCTTTGGTGCGGGCAGTGTGGGATCAATTCCTGCTCAGTGATGGTGTTGATATCTGCCCTGTGACTGACTGGTGACCAGTTCAGGGTGTAGTCTGACTTTCGCCCGAAACTAGCTGGGAGAGGCTCCAGTTTTCCCGCGACCCTCGTGAGGATACAATAAGTGGCTTCGATCATGACATGACATATGAATTATAAAAATGAAATCTTTCTTTAAAGACATGTTTCATGAACCTTAAATTATAATACTGATATATAATTGTGGGTCATGGCGCAATGAAAGCAGCATACTTTATACAAATGTTCAAACAAGATTTAAAGTATACAAATGGTTTTAGAATTATTTAAAATGAGCCATTTTTTGCTCAAACAAAAACCTAAAAACAAATACAAATCATTGTAACCTAGCAACATATTGGCTTCAAGAAAAAAAAAATCGTTTTTTTAAGTCAACAGGATTTTGTCTGGGAGATGAAAAAATTAGATTCTGTAGATGGTAGCTTATTGTCATTAAAAATAATGACATGTATTCGAACGCAAACCTGTTCAAGTTCTTAGTGGGGACATTTTGACTACCTGAATATGTCACAAGCATCATGAATATATCTGTCCTCTTTGCTTCGATTGTGCACACCTTCAAGTGAGAAGATGCGGTCTCCCAGAGCGTCCACGATGTCGTTGAGCGCCGCCTCGTCCGTCACGTTAAAGAAGTACTTGTCGTCGGGGTCGCTGGCGATGTATTTGATCTCGTTTATAAAGGTGTCAGGGTTCTGCTGCCGCCGGTGGTAGTGGCCCAGGACCTGAAGAGATTGGGACAAAGTTGTTTATTTTTCTGTGACAAAAAGAAGAGCTAAGTGGTAAAACACACTCTGAGGGAGGAACGTGGAAATAGCAGAGAGCATAAACATCAATGCTGGCATTGATCAGAGCCAAGGACGCCCCCTTCCCAATGGAGGAGGCAAAGGGGATTGGATCACATCTCCTTAAGAATATAAATTTCAACTCCACCAACGCAAGCACAAGGAGGACATACAGTGTACACGGTAGTGTTCAAAATAATAGCAGTCCAATGTGACTAACCAGATGAATCCACTTTTTCAGTATATTTTTTATTGGTACATATCAAACAAATTACCAGTGGGTGCAGTAGAATTCCAGAACCCCCTCCCCACCCAAAAAATAAATAAAAACACAGCATTCATGATATACTCACTCTTAAGGCTGTGCAATAGGGCAATTTTTTGAAAGGTGTGTGTTAAAAAAAAAATAGCAGTCTGCCGTTAACTTTACAACCTTTGAGTCACTAAAACTAATATTTAGTTGTATGACCACAGTGTTTTTTATATAACTGCTTCACATCTCATGGAGTCAACCAACTTGTGGCCCCTTTCAGCTGTTCTTGACCACTAAAAGATCCCTTAATGACATTCCACAATTCGTTTACTATTTACGTATTTCTTGGTTTTGCTTCAGAAACAGCATTTTTGACGTCACCCCACAAATTCTCGATTGGATTAAAATCCGGGGATTGGGAAGGCCTCTCCATGACATTAACTTCATTGGTCTGGAAGCAAAAAGTTCAAAGCCAAATAAAAAAAAAAAAGCCTCACAAAAATACATTAGGAAAACCACTCCAAAACCATTCTGTATTAATATGAAATAGGGTCATAGGACGAAAAAAAACAGCAGCATCCGATGTGAAAGGGTCCCTCTTGATGCCATCTTTAAAGTCTTTAAACCTGCAATAAAAATTAAGTTGTCATCAAGCATTTGAATACTTAACCGCCTACAGTGTAAATCAAAAGAGTGGTTGTCATCATGGAAAGCGCAAAACATATACTGTAATTGCAATGTTAATTGTTGCACTGCGGCCAACACCAGTGGGACACTTATAAATGACTCTTTGGCTGTGTTGTGACTCTTGCGTGTTGTTGTGTGCTTCCAGACAAAAGTTAGCGAGCGCTCCTTCTCTTGTGGCGACGGGTGGGGTTGGCGCCCCTCGCGTCTGCCTCCGATCACCTCTTGTCGGGCTGGGTTGGACAGGAAGAGCTTATTCGCCCGGCTGGGTTATTTCAGTGCAACCAAAGGTCTCATTTGACAATTTGAAGACGCTATTTTGGGGTCTGCGGCATCGTGCGGTACGGTATGATTACTAGAGGGCGTGTGTAGCCATAGAAGCAAACTGTGCGAGGAATGTCAGGGATGTTTCAGACGCACATGCCGTCAGTGTTGAACTGTATAGGGATTTACACACTTGGATTAAAAGTGTATCCTCCGTGTCTACACACACATGGATGGTGGCTTTGTTGAGTGTACTGTAAACGGCTTTTGTGTTTCTCTTTTAGAAAATTCCAAAACCGCCATCTTGCTTCAGTTGCCAAATGCTACACCATTCAAGTTACTATTATTACCTGATGTTTCCATCATATGTCATTGTGTCATTGTGTACCATGCCAAATCATATTCATTTACAATTTTAATAAGCTAAAAAATTTGCTCTGCCATGGATAATATTGGTATGGACACGTCACGGCTGCTCCACCATCATCCCAGTCCCAAAGAAACATGCAATCTCTGATCTAAAGGACGACGGCCCTGACCCTCTGACATCTGTCATGAAAACCTTTCAATGCATCATGCTGTACCACCTCAAGAGCATAACAGCATCCCTGCTAGACCCATTGCCATTTGCCTGCTGAGAAAACATGTCTGTGGATGACAGAGTCAACTTCATAATAAAACAGCTTAATAGCACAGGGACCTACTCGAGGATCCTCTTCATGGACTTCAGCTCTGCGTTCAATATCATCATATCCAAACTCCTCTTCTCCAGGCTTCTCTAGTTTAGCATCCCATCTGCCATCTTCCGGTGGATTCCCAGTTTCTTGACTGGTAGCATACAGCAGGTCAGGCTGGGGGACAGCACCTCATCCACACGTACCAACAGCACCTAGGTGCCCCAAGTATCTGTCTTCTTCACGTTGCTCTTCTGTCTCTACACGAATGGTTGCACCTCAATGCATCTGGCTGTCAAACTTCTGAAGTTTGCCAGCCTCATCAAAGATGGTGACGAGTCTGTGTTTCGACAGGAAGTGGAGAGGCTGGAGCTATGGTGCAGCCGAAACAACCTGGAACTGCACAGGGTCACCACTGTAGAGATGATCCTGGACTTCAGGAAGCATCCGTCACCACAGTTATAGCTCACACTGTCCAACTGCTTTGTGTCAACTGTTGAAACTTTCATGTCCCTGGGAATTAAAAGTCTCTCAGGACCTTAAGTGGGAGCTCAAAATCAACTCCTTCCTCATAAAGGAAGGAGATCCTTCCTGTGCCTTCCGAGGAACAATACCCAGCCACTAGGGCTGTTAAGCAATTCTTAACAGAATCAGTCCCGTGTTCATCCATCATGGTCTGATCTGGTGCTGTCGCCAAAAGGACAAACTCCGACTGCAAAGCACAATTAAGACTGCCGTAAAAATTGGCAATACTCTCCTACCCACTCTTGATGACTTGAACAGTGCCAGAACTAAGACAAGCACATGCAAATCCTCCTGGACCCTCCACATCCTGGTCCACACCTCTTCCAGCTCCTTCCCTCAGGTAGGCGCTGATAAATGCAAACTAAACCAAGCAGATATACCAACAGCGTCTTCCCTGTTGCTAAATTGTTAGAAGCTAAGTTTCTCTGTCATGTTTTTATGAATCACACATTTATTTATTTATGTCAAAAGTGCTGGCTATTGTCGTACTCGAGCAGCTTCAACTACTGGAGACAAATTGTTTGTGTTTTTGACATATTTGAAGACAAAGAGGATTCGGATAAAGAAAGAATTACTTGAGAATTTTTTTTTATTAATTCTCCTTTATTTTACCAGCAAAGCAAAATCATAAAAAAGCCATACTGATTTCTCACCAGGGTTAGACCAAGTTCTAATTCTTAGGTGATATAAGTACTACTGTGCATATTAGTTTTCCTGTCTAAAATCATGTCAGTTTATGCTAACGTATTATCCACGCTAGTATGTCAGCTAAATGGTAGATGCTTTATGATCCTTCCTGTTTGAAGGGTATTACGGCCATCTTTTTGCATCTCTACACAGTTAAAACCTCCTTTTTGTTTTTTTGCAGCTGGGCTCCTTTATTACTATAAATTTATTCCTGTCACTTGCTGCTAGGCAAAATTTAAAAGGCTCAGTAATAATTGCCCTCTTGGCCAATGGTTTGAAGGGGCCCGTTTACCACTTTGGAAACTGTGAAAACCTCACATCAGTCGTAACGAGACACACTAACAAACAACGATGCAGACAAATCAAGCTCTCTTGTATTTACTGTACTTCTCCACACAAATTTCGGCCGTTGAAGCAAAGTGGAGACTTCGGAGTAGCACACTGCAGTATGCAGAGCTCAGGCATGACAATGGGGTCAGCTATCATTTTCACGCGTGTTTACTTCTTTGTCATTTCTCCTGTCAAATTTTTTCCAATGTTAATATTATTTCATTGTTAGAAATTGGCATTCTCAGAAACCTGGGTGACCAGATACTAGAAATCTTGGTTTTGCTAATGGAAAAACGTCACTAGCAAGTATAGCCAAGTAGGTACAGTTCAACAGAAAGAGGCAATTGACCCCTCCGTAGAAATTGCGCAATCCGCGTCACTGACCAATCATAGGCCAGAGATTTGCATAAATCACGCCCCTTTTTGGACCCGCAGTTTTCTCAGACAACGCTGGATGGTCCAGTATAGCTTCTGTTGACGTTTTATCGCGTATTTGGGTTCTTTAACAATTGATATGGTTAAGAGGTGTAGTCACGGACTTTATAATACTGACGACAGGTATCCTGAAAGGCTTGTTGGTGGAGTTCAATTCGTACCCTTTCCAAAACCGAAGACCCAGTACGAAAAATGTTTTTGATTGATCAAACTTTGTGGAAGACCGCATCATCAACTGAATCCATCTAAAATCAACCGGAACAGAAGACCAAGTACGAAAAATGTCCTTGATGGATAAAATTTTGTGGAAGACCGCATGATCAACTGAATCCATCAACCGGAACAGATATGTTTGCACGAAGGTAAACCCGAAATTTGATTTTCAATGCGTGTCTCATATAAATGAATTAGCAGTTCTTCGCTTGCATAATATAGCTACGTGTGAATGATTGACACACTTAATCTGTTTTGAGCAAAATTTTGCGATGATCTGACTGCACAAACGTGTCCCTTTGTTCGCGGCCACGCGGCTACGCTACACCGGACTGTGTTAGCACGAAGGTATGCCCTTTATTTGATTTTCAATACATGTCTCATTTAAATGAATTAGCAGTTCTTCACTTGCATAATATACCTACGTGTGAATGATTGTCAAACTTGATCTCTGTTGAGCGATATTTTGCGATAATCTGACTGCACAAACGTGTCTCTATTTGGCGGTCAGCTAAGCTCAACGGGACTAGGAGGCCTAAAAGCCTTCGACGTGCACCGAGACACCAAGACTGAAGGAAGGATGTTTGAGGACACTAAAGTAGTGATTGTCGTACTCGGTCGGGACTTACGTAGGTTCGGCACTAATTCAAAAATAATTATTGAGGGGAGCGCGTGACGTTACACAAAGAAAACGAGAGAAACAACTCGTAAATCAAGCCTTGCCTTCTTTTGCTTCATACGGTGGTTCACAAACGGCTATACAGATACATATACAGATTCTGCACACAAGTGTGATATGTAACACGAAAATAGGAAACTGTCAATGACGAATTCATCTTTGGGTTACAATATATTACATTATGTGGCTTCTCGGTCTTCCTCTGACTCTGGAAACATCTCGCGCTAATATAAATGGTTTCTCCGTCGATATGCATGTAAATACCATTGAAATACCACTCGCTGGAATACTTGAAGTCCTGCTGTCTGCTTTTCAACGATATTTCACTGTTAGCTAAGAATGCGAGTGAGAAATCAGCCGTTAAATTGGATAGTTTCGCTCTATTCTTTTCTTGCTGCGCCGATATTTTTGCTAACTGTTTGTCTGACATCAGCGCACGTGGTGTGACGTCACTTCAGAAGGTGTGGTTAAGTGCCCTGTACGGATGGGTCAATTGTGAACTGACTGTACTTGGGATGTACTCACAGCTATGGCGTATCTGGTGATGTTCCTGGTCTCACATTCCAGCAGAGCATCAGGCAGCTCCTCGCCATCATGCGACTCTCCGTCTGTCACCACGATCATCACCTTTGTGGCCGCCTCCCTTGCCCCTCGCTCGGCGCTGAAAGCCTCAGTGCTGCATGCACGATAGAGAAAGGCGTTTTATTCACAAAAGAAGAAATCAAGTAAGTCCTGGAGTGAAAGGGCCTGAGGGAGAAGGATAAAGCAGTCGACCTGTGCATCATACAGTACTTTGTATGTCCTATTTTAGTATTTGATCTGACCCGTTGTGCAGTCCAAACCACAGGGGAGCTGCATCATATTTTTTTATAGTTTCCCCACTCTATGGGATGATACACCATTTAAGTGGATAGGCATTGGATTGGGGCTCCAATCCCATTTAATAGAATGCTGCGTATCTCAAGCGGAGCACACATTAGTCATACTTGACACAAAAACCGTAGCTGGCATTTGACTCAAAAGTGGTCAGTGTGAGCAATGCCCATACTTTGTGTGTGCATGTGTGTGTGTGTGTGTGCGCATGTGCGTGTCGCAGGGCATCTGTGCATTCCTTTGCAATGGTGCCATGATGGAGAGGAAGCTTACACGACCAACAAACACTGACCAGAAGCCGCACCCTGTTTGTCTGCATGAAACTTGCACTCAGTAGGACCTCCTTGTGCACGCTTGGTAAACCACACACACGCACACACATACACACATGGACACAAATCCTCTGGAGGAGAGCGGGAAGTCACTCGAGTCATTTTTTTGCTCCAACTTCTCAGCTAAATCTGACATTGTGGTCGCCAGTACCGAACTGCAAAAAGTTAAAAACAACCTTTTCTTCCCCCCACCAAGCAGTCTGCAAATTACATAGAGTGCGGACGTGAGGAAGCAGCGGAAGAGGGGAAGAACAGGCAAATGAGCGAGAGAATGGGCTCCACTAGCAGAAGAGAAAGAGAAAAGGCACACCGTGATTGTAAAATAAATTAAAATAAAAACATCATGATTTTCTGTAGCGCTTGTCCTCATCAGGGTCACAGGTGAGCTGGAACCTATCTGAGGTGGACACCCAGGACTGGTCTCCAGCCAATCACGGGTCACATATAAACGGGCGTTCACACTAAGATTCCAACCTTCGGACCATTTAGAGTTCTCAATAAACCTAATGTGCATGTTTTTGGAATGTGGGAGGAAGCCACTGTACCCAGGGAGAAAAACCCAGAACCCCTGAATGCGAGGCAGACGTGCTAACCAGTAACCACGACTGACTGATTTCAGGAGTGAAAAGTGCAAGATGTCCTCATGCGAACCAAACAGCACAGTAAGAGGGGGAGTAAAAATAAGGAAAAGGGAAAATGTGATGAAACCAAAACCAGCATCCAAATTAAGAGTGTGAAGGGGAGGTGTAAGATGAGCTCATTTGCAGCTTGCCAAGTATCTACAAGCTGTTTTATAGAGTTGCACTTGTGCGCTAATGACATATGGCCGTGTGGTCTGCTTGGGCAAACGAGCTCATCTGAGTACGGGTGGAAGTCAATAAATGGAGGGACCGATCCAATGGGATGCTTCTGCCTGATGTTGACGCTTCACTTTGTCATCACTACACATACACATCCCCTCTGCTGATGGAACATTTCTTTGATCATAGATTGAGTTCAGTATGTTCTTACATAACTGTAAATCTCACATAATCTGCTCTCAAAATTTAAGGACATTGGAGTTTAGGGGAACTTTTTTTTAGTTCCCCTAAACATCTCCAGATTTCACTCTAAGTACCCATGTGAGTAAATGAAGATAAAATCATTGTAGTCATCATTCATAATTCAGCGGCTTGATAGAAAATGTCATTGGGTCGGAGCAAAATGAAATTGTTTCCTTTCAAACAGGAAAAGGCAAAACTCAAATTAATTGGACTCCATTTTTACTACACGATGTCATCACATGACAGCAAGTATTGCTAACATAAAACTCAGATATGAAACTGCGTCAGTTGCTCGTTGCTTTAATTACTGCTGTCAGAAGGTATGATGGGTAACATCTAGTTTTATTTTGTAGACGTTTGTCAGGAGTCACATTTTTTCAAGGTGGAGAAAGGTTACATCAGGGCTGCTAAGTGTTTTTTTTTTCAGTCATCTCGCTAGAATCGGAAAAGAAAGGCAAGTTCCTAAATTGAATCTGAAGAGACCCTCAGCTTGATTACACTTAAATAAAACCATGTTATTTCTTTACATTCTCTTTTATAATACAGTGCTTGTATTTTTTTTTTAAAAAAAGGTCGTTGTTTTTTGGTACCCAGAGCGGCTTCATTTCCTTTTAATGGGGGGAAAATTATTTGATATGACTACATTATAAGCTCGTCACAGATATAATAAACTGTACTGTATGTGCGCTATATACTTTTCGTGACATCTTTGTTCAATATTGTGCCATGGAATGAATTTCCAAATTTAAAATACTGTATGTGCCTTGACGCAAAAAAAAAAAAAAAAAAATGGGTGGGGAACTGACCTAAGCTATCTAATGTTATGTTGTCGTGTTTGAGGTTGAAGGAGGTCATGGAGTCAGTGCAGTCGAGAGAAGACATGAAGTTTGTGCGTGTGCATGCGTGTGCGTGCGCGTCTACGTATTTTGACAGCTGTGGGAGTGCAGCTCCCCTGACCAGGCGCTGCCACGCCTGCAGCCATGCTGAGCCAGCAGTCAGCAATGCCAACCCTGCAATTGCCAGCTATACGTCTATGTGCGTGTGTGTGTGTGTGTGTGTGTGTGCTTCCAGTAAAGGCAGATCCAATAGGATATTTGAGGTCAATCCTCTGTTACAAGCCAGACAAACACATTGCCTGATTGTTTTATATTCCTCAGAGTCAGGTGGTCCTCACAGTTACACATCAGCTACCCCACAGTATTTCAAAGCGAGAATGTATTGTTCAAATTCAAATTACGGTGGTGCCTTGAAACACACGTTTAATTCATTCTGACCACGGTCATAAATCACTTCCATATCTTTATCTAATAATCTGTTTCAGCCTCCCCCTCAAAAAACACACACATTTTAATGTTTTCAATGGTAAAGTTAAGACACTATAATATTGTACTTTATAAAAACATACAGTAGTGCCATAATCAGCCTTGGCCACCAGTGGGCAGTAAATACATCCATCCATCCAGGAGGTGGGGTACACCCTGAACTGGTCGCCAGCCAATCGCAGCGCACATGGAAACAAACAGCCGCACTCACAATCACACCTAGGGACAATTTAGAGTGTCCAATTAATATTGCATGTTTTGGGGATGTGGAAGGAAACTGGAAAATCCACACAGGCGGGTCTGGGATTGAACCCGGAACCTCAGAACTGTGAGGCCAAAGCGTTACCAGCTGATCATTACGCCACCCGCAGTAAATACAGATACTTTTCCAAGAAACACAGCTCCTCTTAGAGGACAAAGAACACAGTGGCACCTCTACTTATGAACGTCTCTAGTAACGAAAAATTCAGGTTCCGAAACGCCTCCTCTGAAAAATTGTTCCTATAGTTATGAAATATAGGTTACAAAAGGAAAAAATGGGCGTTAGATTCCCCAAATTCCACCGAATGTAAACATCCTGTATCTTGGTTTGTGTGGCCCGATAGAGCTGCTCTCTCATTGGCTATCGGAATAGCATCTTCCTGGCATCCCATTGGCTAGGAGAGACATCATTCTTTACCCATGGTGCTTGTTGAGTCCCTTGGACACTCAAAATCAAATCACGCTAGCTGTGTCAAATGCTGTCACAAGCTAATGCACATTGGAAAAGTACAACCTTTTCCTTTTGTTTTTTTCCAAGTTTATTCATCTTTCTTCACCATCGGCCCCAAGAAACTAGTGGAATGAAATGGTGTGCGTGCGTACGTTCCTACGTATGTTTTCTCTTGGCTGTCAAAGTTTGCCTCCTCCTCTGTCCCCCATGATGACCCTTGCTTGTCACTCACCCTCCTCTTTGCATCGTCACCAAATGCCAAAGATAAATGAACATCTTTTTTTTGTTATTCTTTACATCATGTGCTTTGAATGCTTATTTTTGATAGGAGGCGTGGAACGGATTTTGCTATTTACTTGTAAAATGCGTTTCTACTCGTGAAAAATTCACATTACGAAATGACTCCCAGAACAGATTAATTTCATAAGTAGTGGTACCACTGTATATGATTTTTGAATACTGTAATATTGTCTGTCTACATGTGTTGCTGCAGTGTACTATATTTCAAATGAAAAAAAAAACGGGGACAGTAAAACATCAAAACATCTACGCAGCCACCTAGCCATCTTGTACCTATTCTTCTGAGCTGGAGCCCATCCCAGATGACTTTATGGGCGAAGCTGGGAAAACCCTTGGCTGGTCACCAGCCAAACGCAGGGCACAAATCGACTAAACAACCCCTCACACACACTTTCCGTCATCTGGATAATACAAGTATCGTCTCAAAGGAACCGGCATGCATTTTTTTTACAAAGTGGAAAGAAGCCAGAATAGATACAGGATGAGAACATACAACTCCGCGCGGGGAGGCCCAAGCTGAGCTTCCAAGCCAAAACGTCAGGACTCTGAGGCAGACACGCTGACCACTGCCCCGCCCTTTTCTAAACACGTATTTTGCAAAGTGTAACCACAATGGAGCAGCTGGCAGCATTTCCCGCACCAATAGGAGGGTCCCTTTGGTCGCAGACCACCACTCACCCACGAGTGCCCCCCAAAAGCTTTCTGATTCATTGTCTATTCACTACCGCTTCATCTTTTGCGTTTAAAAATAGAACACCAACACTGCAATTACTTTCGTGTGTGTTCATATCACATCAATGCTAGGGTGGGTACGTGGGTATGATTATAATAAAAGCAAGAATTTGATTTTGAGTAGAGAAAAGCGGGCTATTTTAAAGACTGCGGTTTGAGCCTAGAGAGAGTCGTTTGTTTAGGCTTGACTTGGCTGGCAGATCATCTGGCTCCGCCCCCTTCGACATATTTCGTTCTGAGAGTGATGAAGTTTGTGGAGCAAATTAAAGGAGCAAGTTTCATTTATGTTGTCAGTGTATATTTTATTTCGCGAGAGAGAGGATTTCCCTCCATCATCTTTTAATAGCTTCCAATTGAACCTTTTGCCCATTAGTTTATGCATATTTTAAAAACATAATTATTTTATATTGCTTTACAATAATAAATCATGAATGGATAGATGATTCTTTTGATTCTTTTATTGTGGTAGTGGAAGTAATAAAAGTAGAAGTACAAATAGAAAAACTAGAAATGGATGTAGTGGACTAAACTTGGCAGTGTGGTGGAGGTATTGGAACTAAATCTGGATGTGGAAGTATTTATGTTTTATGTACGTATTATAAATAGTGAATTGTATAATCCTAAATACATGCAGTAAGACAGTATAATTAATTTTGGAGACTTTTTATTACCATAATGTCTTCATTTTTTGGTTGGCATAAAAATAATGCACACAATTCTGCTTTTTTATGGTGAGGTGTTCCTTTTGAACATTCACTTAAATTACCAAAAATGGTTCCTTTCCCAACATTAATAACACATCTGGGTTTGTCTTCATCGCACAACTATTCCACTTGACCCTTCGTCCTCTTCCAGGAAAAACCCCGAAAGCGCCCGGCTGTGTGTTTGTTCTGACGTCCGCCCGTCACATCTTTTACTCGACACGGTTGTTTTCCCATTATGGGATTGCTGTGCCGTCTTACTAATTGGGCGAAATCCTTGTTAGAAGGCCTAAACAACTTTCTCGAGCTTTAGTCCACTGACGTACATGTTACACAAAGACTGACTAGGCAAAAACACAATGGGGAATGTGAGGAAAAAAAGCCAAAAGTAATACAGGAGTCCAAAACAAGACCTACCAAGCCATGTTGATGGCGTACGCGGTGCGTGTCTCTCTTCCCTCCTGGCGGCTGATGTTCTTGGCAGCCTCCACCACCTCCTGTGTGGTCTGGTAGTCTTTCAGGGACCACTCGTGGACTGCCACCTCGCCGTACTGCAGGATTCCCACCTCAATGGACGCGCACGCACACACACAGACACACATGCAATCGTATTACCTTTATAATCTGTGATTACTGAAGATGACTACAATCCCAAACCCTAAATGCCACTTTTAATCTTTCCGATCTAATGTCTCGCACGCCACAGAACGTATCTGGCCCCACGACTAGACTGAATGTCTGACGTCAGAAAAAAAAAAGCCTTACATTTAGCTTGAAAACATAATTAGTTATAATAGAGAAAATATACCCTAGTAATAAAACAAACCACAAGAGCTCCCCATTTAAAGCAAACAGCAAGTTGGTGGAATTTTAGACTTCAATGAGAAACCAAAGCTATTTCCTTTACACCCCACATTGCCTGTTTCTCTTCTACCGACCCCCCCAACCTCCCTCCATTCCTCCACCGCCTCAAATTGGCCTCCTCATGTCCCTTTGATGTCACATCAGCAATCCCATATTTGCCCCGTATTTGCCAAATTGCTTCTCTGTACATGAGCCTGCTTTGCCTTGAATGGCTTGTCTCAGCTTCCTTCTGTCAAATGCCCAAAAAGTGGTACAGTTTTGGGTGTTACCAAAATGTTTGTAGCTAAAAAAAGACCCCCCCCCCCCCCAAAGACTTAATCTAAAAGATTAAATTAACAAGTGACTTTTGTTTTGTAGGGAACTGTGCTGGCAAAGAACAAAAGCTTGATAATTAAAATGCTGTAACAATTAGGAAACTAATTGACAACTACTTTATTATCAAATTAATCGATAAGCACTTTGAACATTGATTAGACACTGTTTAAAAATGTTCAAACCCTTTGTATTTCAGCTTCACCCCAGTAAATATTCTGAGATTTCTGTCGTTGTCCAGGAAAGCACATTGATTATCTTTGTATTTAATCAAAATAAGATGTTTGCAAAAATCTGCTTTTAAAGAGCAAAAAAAGTTGATGTTTTTTCAGACATCTGATGTTTAAGTGTTTGAAAATGTGCAGTGTATGGATTTGACTCACATTTCCCTTCCTGTTCCTTTCCTTTCGCCATTTCCCAAAGTGAATTACTATCACGAGTGCGGCATGAAGCGGTGATTATTCCGGTACGGGTTGCAGGGCGCTGGAGCCCCCTCCCAGGTGACTTTTGATGAAAGACGGACTACACCCTGAACAGGTCAGTCAGTTGCAGGGCACGTACAGAACAGATACGGGTAATCCTTTTTGCACTCACTTTCACACCCTCGCTGAGTGGGAATTGAACCCACGCTTCCAGCACCACTACACCATCAGTAACTCAGACGGTAAATTTAGTTTTATTTTCTACTGAAAAATGTACTTCTCTTTTTACATTTTCAACTTCAGAGTTTGAATCGCCAGGGTTCCAACTGGGCTTTTACCTGCATTTGGTCTGGGCTGATGTGGAACTTGCTGAGGATGTTGCTGAGAAAACTCTGAACTTCATACCAGGGGTAGATGCTGTTGGAGCCGTCCAGCACGATCACAATGTCCATGTATGTTGTGCACCCTGCAAGATGTGATTTGGTTTAGTCTGAGCCGTGCAGTTCTCAATGTGGCAAAGTGCGTGCGGGCGGACTTTGCGCCGTCGGAGCAATGGTCTCTCTTGGCTCGAGGTCGTCGCTGACGGAGGCGCAGATGCCGGTGCTGAACATGGACGTGCCGCACTCCTGAGACCACAGTGGTGCACACGCCTGCCGAAAGCGCACATATTAATCAGCTCTCCTAGTTTGACACTCGATTTGCTATTTGGTTTACTACCTTGATGTTCAGAAAATCTGCACGGCGTCCAAATTAGACTACCGTAAATCCTGTAAAAGTTGAGCAGGACTCCCCAAAATCTGTACAAAGCGTCTTGGGTCCACGTATTAAGGAATTTTGTGCTAAGGTATCCTGGGGGGTTGTGTCGTTACGATCAAAAGGGTCAAAAGTGCATGCATGTTTTATTTTTTTTTTGGGGGGTGGGCTAAAAAGTGACTAAGTAAGGGCAGGCAGTGAGCAAAAATAATCATGAGAGGGAGTCAGTCATGGAAAATTCTAAATCGTGCGGTTTGGGGGACAGAACATGGAGGCAGTGAAAGAAGTGAGGGGGGGGGGCTATTGTTGTCATCTTGGCAGCACTAAAACACCAGACCAGAGAGGCAATTTGGATCTAATTGAGCTAAAGAATAACCAGGGAATGAGGAATAGAAGGAGTGCACACACATCAGAGGCAAAAGTCAAAAGTAGGGGTGAAGGTGGAATAGGAGAAAGAGAAACATCCTGTCTTATTTTTTCCCTCCTGTTATTATAGAAAGTAGATCAGTTGATGATGGAAGGCGAGGAGTGTAAAAGATGAAGAAAATCAACAGAGGTGCTATGGCTTTTTGTAGGTCTATCATTAACAAAAGGCCGGAGACACATTCCGAGCCTGTTATAGACCTGACCGCTGGCCTCAAGAAAAACACATAAAAGTGGTACTGCGTCGGCCATTAGCTCATGGACTATAAACGAGCGATCTTCCAACAGCAGCAGTGAGAAGTTGGCGGACGTCCGAAGATGAACTGGCTTGACTTGAAGTGCAAAACACTGCACAGTGATTCAAACCCGGCGAGGGTCGTTGACACGCAAAATTACTCGCCTGAGAGCTTTAGTAGTTGGTGCTATGTGAGCCAGCGGTGTCGTATCTTGAAGAATTAGATGGTTTTAGGGCAGAAGCTTTAGTGCATTCAGCACAACCTCCCAGTGTTTGAGAGCCGTGACAGTGACAACTTTATTTTACATTGGTGATTTTTTTTTTTAATCATTCAAATTTGAAATTGTTAACAATACTCGTCTCTGTGACTTTTATATAGAAATCGTGCAGTATTTATTTCTACTTTGCAGGAAATTTAGGTTTCGGGTTACAAGGTGTCTGTCATTGGCTGGTGACCAGTTCAGGGTGCACCCTGCCTCTTCCCCAGAATCAGCTGGCGTAGGTTCCATCATGCCCGCAACCCGAGTGAGTATAAGCGGTATAGAAAATGGACGGCTGGAGTTAGATGTGTTGTTCTCAATTTCCACTCTCAGAAAGGAGGTTTGGAACAGGTAGGGGGGGGAAAGTACATAGCATGTTTAATATCCATCCATCCATCTATCCATACATCCAACCAACCATCCAACCATCCATTTTCTTTGCCGCTTATCCTCACGAGGGTTGCGGGGAGTGCTGGAGCCTATCCCAGCTGTCAACGGGCAGGAGGCTGGGTACATCCTGAACTGATTGCCACTTGTTGCACATGGAGACAAACACTCACAATCACACCTAAGGCAATTAAGAGTCTCCAATTAATGCATGTTTTTTGGGCTGTGAGAGGAAACCCACACAGGCACGGGAAGAACATGCAAACTCCACACCGGCGGGGCCGGGATTGAACCCGAGGACTGTGATGCCAACGCTTCGCCAGCTGTTCCACCGTGCCACCAAAAATAAAAATGTATGCGCTACTTCAAATTTTAAAAATTTATACCGTGAAAAAGTATTCAGTTAGCACTAGTTTTGTTTTTACTATGAGCCTTTTGCACAGATGTCAAAATCCATTCAGCCGTCTGTTCACTTTGTAAAGCGGCTGGCCGCATCCAAGTCAGCTGGTGCCTATTCCAGAGAAAGCGTCCATTCTGGAGTGGTTGTCAGGCAAACGCAGTGGAAAAGTAGACAAACACCTATTCACACTCACATTCAGCCAATTTAAAGTCTTTGATGAACCTAAAATGCAAGCTAGGAGAAAATGCACTAAGGAGGATGTTGCATTAGGGGCACCAAAACCAAAGTATAAGAAGGGTTAGGGAAATACATACCAAAAGGCCATCTGGGGAGTCTGGAGTGAGAGTCATCCCCAGATGAGAGTTCTTCAGGTTTTTGGTTATGTTTTGGAAAGCCGCCTCCCCTGCGATGAACAGAACCAACAGTTCAGACCGGCAATCCTCCACTTTGTATACTTGTCAAGGGTGGTGGCTCTCACCTAAATTTAATTTGCTGCAGTTGGAGTCGCGCCCCTCTTCCACGGCGCATTTGTACACGTCTCCTTTCCTGTTGTTGGGCGGCCCGTCCCAAGGAGCGCCGACCAGCATTCTGCACGCCACACATTTGGGGTGTCACTAAACACCAAAGAGCACTACACTGTAAATTGTCTGTCCCACGTGCAGAAACTCACGATTTCTCTCCTCTCGTTTCATGCTGTAACACGGAGAAACCGAAGAGAGCGTCCTCTGGGCCACTGAAGATCCGCGGATGCGTGACGTCGATGTTGAAGCACTGACAAAAGCCTGGAGGACAAAACACAGGTGATGAGTGCACAATGTACACTATTTCAATTAATCCTTATAGTGTTGTTTTGAGAGCAGTAAATGTGTGTTTCTTTGTGACCTTTGACTGCTTCCCACCACCACTTCCTGTCCTTTCTCTGCCCTGTGAGGCACCTGAAGGATCTTTTGCCAAGAAAGCAAATGATCGGGCCCATGAGTTCTGTTAAAACAAGCTAATCTAAATTGATGTATAATCTGGCAGGATAATAATTGTATTTAAATTAACTTTTACAATGAGTCACTTTCAGCAGCTGTTTGTTGAGGTGTCTGACGTTTCCATTGGAAAATGAAGTGTAAGAAAAATAACACATCAGACAGTCAGAGGAGGGACTGTTTTCTTTACCAGGTGGGTTTTTTTTTTCATATAAAAACACACACAGACACCGCTGCCACACCACAACTGACTGGAGGCTAACTAAAAGCAAAATCAACTAAAACCATTAGAATGCTAGTTATGTTTGCATAAAACACGTGTCATAGAGCATCCAAATACGAACATAATGCATGAAAAAATGTGCAGTGCAGTAAAGTATACGTATATATTTTTTTGTCTTGGCTTTAGGGTGAGAAGCCTGGCAAACAGTGGCAGGAGGGAGAGGAGGAGGAGGAAGAGAGTGCAAACGATGGATAAACACGGCGACCAGTAGCAGCCTCCGAGGGGGAAAAAGGGAGTTTAGTGTGGAGGTGAGGAAGGAAAGACGAGGCAAAGAAGGGGAAGGGTGTGTTGCTTGAAAACCTTGACGAGTACAGTGAGCGCCCTGTTGAGAAGCACAAGTCTGCCCTTCATTCGCCCTGAGGGGAGCAAGATGGAGGACAGCTCGCTGGGTTTAAGTGAATAACTGGGTCATGAAAACACTTAACTTTCAACCACTAAAACTATATATATTTAAAAAAAAAACGAGTACTGTATATCATTTTACCGTACAAGGAAGGTAATGTGTATGGTGGTGCTTTGACTTGCAAGCAAACATTTGAGATACAAGTGCTGTATAGAGAGAGGCTTTAAAGGGGTTTATTGTCAAATCAGACAGTACAGACAGATAACACAGAAAATGGCATGATATGGGTTTAAAATAACATAATTCTTACACACAATGCAAAATGGCCTTGATGGGCTGACAAATCGCCAGGATAGTCACAATGTTACAACCTTTTAAGCAACCGATATTTGAACACAAATGGTGCATCAACACACATACACTGACAACATAACGATACTCGCAGCCATACATTCTTTATCCTCTGTGTAAAACCACCTGTTTTTGTTGTTTAATTACTGAGATTCCTGGTACATCGATTACGCTGACGGACGCGCCAGGGGTCGGCTACCAAAATAGAGTTATGGGGCAAAAAAGCATTCAAGGCAAATTTCATGGATTTAAAACTACCTGATGGAAGCTTTGATAAGCATGGTTTTGTACAAGCTGCACATTTTTATCTACGTTATTCATGCCTGTGTCGACCAATTTGCCATTAAATCCATTGAAATTCACCAAGTTGCTTTTTGGGACAAATAAAGTTATGCGATTCAAATATAATAATATCTTAAGTGGGAACTTACCCAATCTCTTAATAACACCACTATCACGTCGCAATTTTAGAAATCATCAATTCTTTACAACAAACACAATATAATAGCACGAGACTTTGCCATGAACATCATCTGGAGAAGCTCACAGTTAATATCGTGTTTAAGATCCATCCATCCATTTTCTTGGCCGCTTATCCTCACGAGGGTCGCAGGAGTGCTGGAGCCCATCCCAGCTGTCAACGGGCAAGAGGCGGGGTACACCCTGAACTGGTTGCCAGCCAATCGCAGGGCGCATGGAGACAAACAGCCACACTCACAATCACACCTAGGAGCAATTTAGAGTGTCCAAATAATGTTGCATGTTTTTGGGATGTGGGAGGAAACCGGAGTGCCCGGAGAAAACCCACGCAGACACGGGGCGAGAACATGCAAATGCCGTACAGGGAGGGCTGGGATTCAACCCTGCACCTCAGAACTGTGAGGCCAACACTTTACCAGCTGCACCACCGTGCCGCCACCCCACAAAACATTTAAAAATAAAAACACGAAACTCATCAGAGATGCTAATTATTAAATATATTCATGTGTGACTACAGAGTCAAAGTTTTTCAAGTGGGACTTGGCTTACACTGTTCAACCAATCAGAGAATGGAAACATTAAATTTTTACAGTACCTTGCTGTAAATCTACTATGTACATGTTATAGGTCACATCAATGATGGTGTTCTTTTTTATGATTCATTGCAGGCCCATATGTATATTTTTTTTAATATCACAAGTCTGGCATTTGAAGAGGGGTGTGTGGACATCAGATCAACTGTAAAATGTGCACACGTACCCAATGAAGTGTCCGGTGACCGTACGCCACTTGTGGTTTTGCAGCATCCGGGTCGAATAATGACATGCCTGACTGTATATGTAACCGTGATCCCAATGAAGAAGACCAGAACGCCGTTGCGGTGATTATATAGCTGAGCGCGTCACGCAGCGCGGCCGCATGGCCGCAAACACGCACACATTCCAGTCAGCACGGGGAAACTGGATATATTGCCAAGCTCCGGCTCCACTCGTGTGTTTCTCGTACCTGCTCATTTCACTTTATCGCCCACTTTAGCGGGATGTTTTTTGTTGTTTTGTTTTGTTATTATTATCTATATTTATATCGTCCCATTTTCTTGACTGTGTCACAGGGCAGCTTTTAGCAACCGAGTGTGGCTTCCAACTCGCTCACTGCCGCTTGTACTTGTCCAAACCTCAAGTGACTTGCATGGGCTGCAGCCATCCTTGTGATTCCACACAGATGTTCCAAAGCGTTCACCAATGGGAACACCAGCGTGGAATCTTCCCTTCCCTTTATGTGCCTTTCTTTCGTTTACATTTGAACAGGTTATAGCCTTCAATTCTCCCTGCGCTTTTCTTGTGGCTGCATCCACACCCAACTTTCCACAATAATGTCTCCTTGATCCTCCTGCTCTGTTCACAAGCTATAAATGGACTCTTTTTGTACGTTTCCCCACGCAATACTACAAGAACCCCCCTTGCCTTACAATAGACCTCCCAAATATCCCCTCCCCCCCCAATGGTTTCTTTTGAGTTTCTATATGATAGTGAACCGCAGCCTGTCTGATCTTCCATCACCATGACAACTGGCTGCAAACATTTATCAAATCAAGATTCTTTGCAACCACACTTTCGGCTCCGGGCGCTATTGTGGAGTCTGTGTGTGTTCGGAAATGAATCTCTCACGTGTGTGTGTGCGCGTGTGCGTAGAGTTTGACATGAGTGTGTTTGGACACATGCAAGAACATACAGTGGATTCCCCTAAAGTTCATCGCTTCTCTAGTGGTAGAATTTGAAGTTCACCCAATATTGTATGGAAAAATGTGTGCAAAGAAATAATAATAACCTTTAAAGAAACAGATATTCGAACACAAATGGTGTGGCAACACATATAGTCAGACACATTCTTGATCCTCTGTGACGATTGATTTAATATTACTGTGGAGGAGCTGGGACGTCTCCACTGTCTTCACGTATATCTGTCTAAGATTGCCACCAGTTGGCCAAAGTGTGCACAACAGAAGCATCAGCACAATGTGCATTAACTTGAGTCAGAAAGTGTCACAGAAAGTTTATTTTTAATTATATTTCATTATATTATTGCAGGCGGCCCGCTGGATCAGCTGGAAAGCGTTGGCCTCACAATTCTGAGGCCCAGGTTTGAAATCCCAGACCCGCCTGTTTGGAGTTTGCATGTTCTCCCCGTGCCTGCGTGGTTTTTCTCCAGGTACTCCAGTTTCCTCCCACATCCCATAACATGTAACATTAATTGGACACTCTAAATTGCCCCTAGCTGTGATTGTGAGTGCGGCCGTTTGTCTCTATGTGCCCTGTGATTGGCTGGCAACCAGTTCAGTGTGTACCCCGCCTCCTGCCTGTTGACACCGAGGATGTGCTCCAGAGCTCCCGTGACCCTTGTGAGGATAAGCGGTTTAGAAAATGGATGGATGGATATATTATTACAGTAAGGTTTTATAAAGTATAATAATAAAGTCGATTTTTGTCTCTATAAAAACATTACAAAATCTTGACGTCTCCATGGAAGACTATATCTATATATCATATATATCAGTATATCAGTAAATATATCATATATACAGTATATCAGTGGTTCCTGTTGAGAATGAAAAACAATTCTGCGGCCATGTTGTCATTTTCCGTTTTTTATTGGCTTTAGTCCATTTTTTAAATGCAGGATAACGTTTAACTGTTAATATTTTCAAAATGTTATTTTCAACACTACCCGTAGAGGTTCCACTGTGCTGCATGTCATCTCTCAGAGAGCATTTTAAGCTTTACGCTCCCCTCCCTCTTTCTCTCCAGTCTCTTGATGTCTTTTTAATGTAAGCCCCCAGTGAGGTGTACGATTCCTTGATTAAAACACACTCGCATTTCCCGTCCAACCACAGATTGTCTCTCCATTATCTTGATCGTTTTATTCTCATCTGTCACCCTCTCGTGGGGAACGGGGGTTGAAGGAGCGGGCGGCGGTCCATGGGAATGAAAGTCAACTCGATTAGAACAACTGGAATTTATGAATGGCCACAGTGAGGCACACACACACACACACACACACACACACACACACACACACGTAGGACATTTCTGTCAAGGAAACGAGAGCGGGCCTGCTTCAAGCATCATGGTAGCTCTGTTGAAGGCATTAACATGACATGCATACTCCTGTATGACACACACACACACACACACACACACACACACACACACACACACACACTTACAAGAACATTTAAATTAAAACGCAGGTTATGAACAGTATTCATCCCAAGCATTTCAAATTGACAGTGACGTGACTGTGTGTGTGAGTGTGTGTGCGTGTTTGTCCAGACAGGTCGCATGGCTTGCTCAACATAATTTGTCAGTCTTATCAACACAAGCTTTAGTGGCTGATGCCTTATCGGCTGCGTGGCGTTTTGGAGACAACAATGGTGGGTTTCTTTGCTTTCCCGCTTTGGGGGCGCGGGAGTGGGCCGACATGGCGTACATGCTTGCTCGAGACCATGAGTGGAGTTTCACGATGTTTAACACGTGTCAACATTACTTGGGTATAATAATGGACTGGACAAATTCTGTTTGTGTGGTATTGGCAATTAAAGATAGCCGATTGTTGGCAGTACATGGCGCTCTTGGTTAGCACTTCTGGCTCACCATTTTTAGGTTCTGCGTTCGAAACTCTGCCCAGGCTTTCTGTGTTGTTTGCATGTTGTCATTGTTCCATTCTACCGTTCTCTGGATATTTCCCAAAGTCAGCTGGGATCGGCACCAGTTTACCCACGATCCAAATTAGGACAAGCACAACAGATATTTGATTGTTATTTTTTAATAGATGGGAGAATCTCACCGCATGTTCTGATCTCCTATATCCATACCGGTGTCAAAACAGTACTAGCCTAGGCAGGTGTGGCTTGTGATATAGGGGCGATCTGTGTGGGTAGAGCTCATCGTCCAATAAATGATGGGACGTCATATTTATGTATTTGCTGTATTTGCTAGATTGAGGCGCGTCAGCTCAATCAATGTGTTCGCATTGTTAGAGCTGATGGAACGTTAACTGAGTGAGAAAACCTATCGTAAGAAAAGATGAGCCACTTTATTGGCAGGGGGTCCACATTCAAGACACATCATCATTCCAGTTTATGCAAAGCTTCTTTTGTTCTTTGATCTGTTTTAGCTGGGTGTAGTGTGGCAACATATTTTAACATGTGCAAGGAATACCTCCAGGGTCAGCCAATTTTCTGTCACATGGGACAATTTTTGAAGTTCAATGAGGTATCTGTGACACCAGTAGCCACACGTGTTCTGTGTTAAAATGTAGTAGTTGACTTCAGTGAGCATCACACCCAATTGGACATTGCAGGAAGCATGTGGGGATGCAAGTATAATGTCCACCTTGAGATACGACTTGAATCTGTTCCAAGACTACGTTTGTATTTGAAAATACTTGTCTCTCCATTCATCTTTCCCAGCTGAAATCAATAGAAATGGCATTCATCTTTTCCAGTGTGCCCAAAAAAACGCAAATTATGTAATTTCCATAAAGCTATCGCTCAAGAATGTACTGAATAAATCATACAGTAATGACATGTATTAAAATACAAAGAATTCAATGTTTTTTTTGGACACTTTTTTTTCTTCAATTTAATGACCATTGTGCTGATCCTTCTGGTATGCATGCCTTGCCCACAAGAAGCATGATAATACAGACATAAGGATGTAGAGCTCGTGCACGTGACGTCACCATTTTCACGGCGCTGTATTGCTGGTCAAAAAGAGCTGCTCGACCGTGTGGCGGGCATTGAACCGGAGCAGAAAATTCACAATGCCCGAGACTCGTTGTGCTGTTGGTTGTTACAACAGACGAGACAGATATTCAAGGATGTCATTGTATAGAATACCAGCTGAAAAGAGCAGAAAAGATCGATGGATTTCGGCAATTAAACGTGATGGATGGTGCCCAACCTAATACACACGACTGGCTCACTTGAGAACAATGCGTATTTAAAAAAAATACGGCAGGGAGTCGTCTCCAATGTATACCGAACCGTGTTGCAGCTGATTTACACAGAAGAGTTTGAAAGCGTATAAAAGTCTGGACGCATACAAATACGTAGTTGTTGGATCTGTTCTCAATCAAGAATAAATCCCACAAAGTGATAGAGCCACTCAGATTTTTTCAATACAAATACCAATATTTAAATAAATGAGCCCTGGTTTTACACAAACTCTCATTCATTAACTATGATTAGAAAATAAAAAGAAGACAGAGAGTCGGCTCCTCATACACGGAAGCCTGTTGCGGCCACACGTTAAACTTCGGTAAACCTCTCCCCGACAGTTTTTTTTTTCTTTTTAAATATGAGTCCAATGCTTTTTTAAGAAGAGAAAAGAAATCATCTGTTGCGTAGAGCTTTACATAGATTAACATTTGGTTCCGTGTACGAGGGTTGAAGCCTATCGCAGCGGTTTATTTTCTTTTTTTTAAATACGAATTGGACTCATTTGAGAACAATGCATATTTAAAAAAATAAAATCATCTGTCAGGGAGAGGTTAACCTAAGTTTAATGTGTGGCTGCAACACGCTTCCGTGTACAAGGAGCCGACTCTCTGTCTTATTTTTTTCCAGTCATTGTAAATGAATGTGAGTTTGTGTAAAAACAGGGCTCATTTATTTAAGTATTGGTATTTGTATTGAAAAAAATCTGAGTGGCTCCATCACTATGTGGGATTTTATTTTTGATTGAGAACGGATCCAGCAACAAAGTATTTGTATGCGTCCAGACTTTTATACGCTTTCAAACTCTTCTGTGTAAATCTCGAAGACTTATTCGCCAGCTCCATGTGTTGATCCAGTTGTCCAAGAGAGGCGGAAGTGGGTTAACAGTCCAATTTCTTATCGACTTCGGCATTAAATATGTGTCCTCTCTGCCAAGTGTCTCTCATTTTTCCACGTACCTTTGTTTATTATCACCTTCTAAATGTTTAACGGTATTGGACAAAACTCTGGGTGTCATGCTATAAGACATATTATCGTGTCGTCTCCAACCGACTTAGCATTGAAGAATGCTTTGCTAGACCGGCAATCTGGACAGTCACGTGACTTTTATGACGTAGGTGCACGAGCTCTATATATGGAGTCAGTCAAATGTCCTCAGCAACCGGTAGTTGTATTAGTCATTCTTTATAGAGGATAAAGAATAGATAACAGAGAGTGTTTTTATGTTGTCTCTTTACATGTGTTGCTACACCGTTTGTGTTCAAATATTTTTCGCTTGAAGTATTATGACACCGCAATTCCGATGCTATTCGTTAGCACATCTTGGGTGTTTCACAGCCTTCATTAGCCGTCAGCTAAACAAACTTCATTAAAACAAAGTAATGTGTTCGTTTCAAATGTACATTAATTGTTTTTGTTCAATGTTTAGTTTGACAATAAAATTTAATGGGGTATGGTGGCTCAGATGGTAAAGCATTGACCTCACAGTTCTGAGGTCCCGGGTTTGATCCCGGACCCTCCTGTGTGGATGGGTTTCCTCCGGGCGCTCCGGTTTCCTCCCACATCCCAAAAACATGCAACATTAATTAGCCACTCTAAATTTCCCCTAGATGTGATTGTGAGTGCGGCTGTTTGTCTGTGTCCTGGAATTGGCTGGCAACCAGTTCAGGGTGTACCCTGCCTCCTGCCTGTTGACAGCTGGGGGAGGGTCCAGCACTCTCCGCGATGGATGGAATTCAACGGTACGAGTGGCAGTAAAGAAGGCTTTTTAAAGAGGAAGAAGAAGAATTATTCACTATCCGCCAAGGTGTTACATCTTGTGAAGTGAGTAAAGTTGAGTTCACAGCCCACCATACAGTATCTTAAAACCTTTGTTCACAAATTGGAGCAAAAAAAGTCATCTGAACAACGGCTTTAATCCCGTAAACTCATAATTTGGTTCACTTGCATTGTGCTATGGTAATTTTTTCCTCATCTTGCATTAATATTTTAATAGAAATTCGAATGATAGTGCTGGGATTGGCTGGCAACCAGTTCAGCATGGAGCCTGCCTGCTGCCTGATGACAGCTGGTATAGGTTCTAGTACTCCCGCGATCCTCGTGAGGATAAGCGGCACAGGAAATGGATGAGTGGATGAATTCTAGTGGTGAAGGGTGTTACCTTTGAGAAGGATGATGCAGCGCAAGCACAGCAGGTATACACGCAGCTCCATTTGGAACAGCCAATGAGTCTCCTGCAATGTCTCAAAGTGTTTAAAAGTTATCCAGAGCTGATGGAAAGGGAGCGCATGTACTGTACATCCACCCAAAATAAAGACACGTTTCAGTGCAGGGATGTGTCAATTCCAGTGCAAAGGTGCTGCAGTGGCATCTCGGTTGGCGTTTCAGGTAATAGTGATGGTGCTGGTGTTCGGGGGGAAATGCACATCTCAGTGACCCATAATAAATTCCACGAAACGCTCGAATCCAGTCAACTTGGTTCAACGACGATTACCAATCATTACTCGCGCCCCTGTCAACCCCCAAGCGTGCGTCAACTTGTGCGCTGGTCCTGTGAACAGGTCCTCCACCGGCCCATGCTCTTCCTGACGATTCAATTACTAGTCACAAAAAAAAAAAAAAAAAAAAAACAGTGTCGAGGTGGGCTGCCGTTCCGAGCTTGTCACTTTTGTGGGGGAATGAAAGAGCGCATTTATCTCGCGCTTCCTTCCATGCGCCGCACTGGTAGTCTCTGCAGAGCGCCAATTCGTGATGGCCAACCTCAAACCAACATCTCTCTCTCTCTCTCTCTCTCTCTCTCTCTCCTCTCTCTCTCTCTCTCTCTCCTCTCTCTCTCTCTCTCTCCCTTGTTTGCCTTGCATTCGTCACTTGTGGGTTGCTTGAATATATGTGTAAAAGAAGACATTTTTTCTATCTATCTATCTATCTATCTATCTATCTATCTATCTATCTATCTATCATCTATCTATCTATCTATCTATCTATCTATCTATCTATCTATCTATCTATCTATCTATCATCTATCTATCTATCTATCTATCTATCTATCTATCTATCTATCTATCTATCTATCTATCTATCTATCTATCTATCTATCCTATTGATTGGCGGTGTATCAACTTGTACTATAATTGATAATAGAAATAACGTTTGACATTTGCGCCATCTAGGGGATATCAGGAATATTGCGGCACAAATGGAAATACGTGTACTGTTTGTGGTCGTGTTTGGAGAATTTCCGGTTTCCTCTTAAAACGTGCATGGTAAGATAAGTGGAAACTCTAGATTGGCCGTGGGTGTGAATGGTTGTTTGTTTGGGTCAGGGGTGTCAAACTCATTTTTGCTGCGGGCCACATTGTACTTGCGGTTTCCCTCAAAGGGCCGTTGTGGCTGTGAAACGCTAAAAATCTTTACTGCCTCATCGTATTTACACATGAAATTTATGAAATAGTTTTGGAATCAGAAATCACGGGAAATGGGTTTTTCCAACTATTGCCGTTTGTAAGTAAGTAAGTTTCTTTCGGCTTGTCCCTTTCGGGGTCGCCACGCGTGTCATCTCAGATGAACGCACATATGTTTGGCACAATTTTTACGCCGATGCCCTTCCTGACGCAACCCTTCTCAGGAGTGGAGGCCCCAGTGGGATACGAACCCACAACCCCTGGTTTATCAAACCAGTGCTCTAACCACTGAGCTACAGGGCCTCTCCAACTATTGCTGTTTGTAATGCTTGTAATACTTTAACGATAGCATTTATGATAGGACAATTTGAAATTTTGGTACAGATTTGAACAAAAAATGTTGGAAGTTGATACACATGAAGGCGACATGGTGGATTAGTTGGTAAAGCGTTGGCCTCACAGTTCTGAGGTCCCGGGTTCAATCCTGAACCCGCTTGTTTGGAGTTTGTATGTTCTCCCCATGCCTGTGTGGGTTTTCTCCGGGCACTCTGGTTTCCTCCCACATCCCAAAAACATTAATTGGACACTCTAAATTGTCCCTCGGTGTGATTTTGAATGCGATTGTTGTCTGTCTCCATGTGCCCTGCGATTGGCTGGCAACCAGGTGTATAACGCCTCCTGCCCGTTGACAGCTGGGATAGGCTCCAGCATTCCCCGCAACCCTTGTGAGGATAAGCAATGACAAAAATGGATGGATGGATACACATGATTTACCTCCGCGGGCCACATAAAATCATGCGGTGGGGCGGATCTGGCCCCCAGGCCTTGAGTTTGGCAACTGTGGTTTGGATGTTCCCTGCGACCAGTTCAAGTTGTACGCGGCTCCTCGCTCAGACACAATGATCCTAGTGAGGATAAGTGGTATAGAAAATGAATAGAGGATGTTTGAAAATTTTTTTGCCTTCCCACATTAGTGGACTTGAAAACTATAGGTGTGAATGTAGTTTCATACAAGTTACCACGCGGGAATTTTAGTCTCTCTTTTTTTTTTTTTTTGCAGACTATTTCCATTTCCAGGAAGTGAAAAGTATTTGGAGCAAACGAGACTGTAACAGACATGCTCATGACTCTATGTGCATTTGGCTAACGTTTTGGGTCACCGTGTTACGCAACATTTGGCCACTTAACTGCCGCAATATTTTTCGCTACTCTTTGTCCGTGCTTCCTTTTCATGCGTTTTTTTTTTTAAAGCATATGGCTGTCACGCACCTGGAGGTAGCACAAACATAGAGCAAAGAATCAAATGAAATTCCTGCTTGAGTTGGGGAAATTCCACAACTGAGTGTATCAAACTTCTCCAAGACAAACACTTCAAAGGTGGCTGCAAGGAAGTGGGGGGTGGCCCCAAGTCAATACGGCCCACGCCGATGAAGATGGCTGGGAACCGACAGAGTGCAGCGGTAGCTAGTGCAGTGATTGCAGATTGATTTTCCATTTGGTTTCATGCGGCATATTTGCGCCACCAATTGTGTGAGAAGTACAGTGAGAGTTTGACAAAACTCCACAGCAGCGAGGAACATTACGCACCCCTGTGACATAAGCAAGTACTCCAGTTGGCACTCAGTCACTGAAGTAGCTGCCACAGTCTTGTCTCTTTGCCGTCACGCTGAATGACGCCATCGTTTTTAATCCCGTGGTGCCTTGATTTACATCTTTAATTCATTCTGTGACCTCACACTTAACTCAAAACAGTTGTATTTCAAATCATATCACCACATTGAAATGACTGGCAATACCATACTCCAGTTTGTTCCTTCTGTATACGTCTTGGCCACCAAGGGACAGGATAATATCGGCATCCAGACGAGGGATCGCAAACGGTTACAATTAATCGGTTATAACCGGTTTTCGATTGTTTAAAACCGAAACCATAATCATACTTTTGAAATCGGTTAAAATTTCCAATAATTTCTTCCGGTTCCGGTATTCCACATTGCGCTATTTTTTCAATATCATTTCCACTTCAAGAATGTTAACATGAAAACATTTTTACAAAAAAAAAAAAGAACAAAATTTTAACTTACACGAGTGCGTTGTTGAAAGCCACATTCAACAAGCTTGTTTGTCAATATTGTATACAAAGTACCCCATTACCGCGGAGTAAATTAACAATCGATGGTGTAGCGCCGGAGAAAAGGAGTCGGAGGCGAAGTATCGGACAGTTTTATTGGCAGACATCAAAACACAACTCGCATAACGGGGGGAACTCTGTGAACTCGTCACTCCGGAAGAGCAACAACAAAAACAGTCCGTGCGGAACCCCACACCCCAACTCGAGGTCCCGCGGGTGAATTGACCCCTCTGTAGAAATTGCGTCACCCGCGTCGCTGACCAATCAGAGGCCAGAGATCTGCATAAACCACGCCCCTTTTTTGCACCCGCAGTTCCCTCAGACAACGTTGCATGGTCCTGTATAGCTTTTGTTAGCGTTTTATCGCGTATTTGGGTTCTTTAACAATAGATGTGGTCAATTGACCCCTCCGTACAGGGCACTTAACCACGCCTCCTGAAGTGACGTCACGCCACGTGCGCCTACGTCAGACAAACAATTAGCAAAAAGGGCAGTGCAGCAAGAAAAGAAAAGAGGGAAACTGTCCGATTTAGCGGCTGATTTCTCACTCGCATTCTTAGCTAACAGTGAAAAATCGTTCAAAAGCAGAGAGCAGGGCTTCAAGTATTTCAGCGAGCGGTATTTCAATGGCAATTACATGCATATCGACGGAGAAACCATTGATATGAGCGCAAGATGTTTCCAGAGTCAGAGGAAGACCGAGAAGCCACATAATATAATATATTGTAACCCAAAGATGAATTCGTCATTGACAGTTTCCTATTTTCGTGTTACATATCACACTTGTGTGCAGAATCTGTATATGTATCTGTATAGCCGTTTGTGAACCACCGTATGAAGGAAAAGAAGGCGAAGCTTGATTTACGAGTTGTTTCTCACGTTTTGTTTGTGTAACGTCACGCGCTCCCCTCAATAATTATTTTTGAATTAGTGCCGAACCTACGTAAGTCCCGACCGAGTACGACAATCACTACTTTGTTGTCCTCAAACATCCGTCCTTCAGTCTTGGTGTCTCGGTGCACGTCGAAGGCTTTTAGGCCTGCTAGTCCGGTTTAGCTTAGCTCACCGCCGAATAGAGACACGTTTGTGCAGTCAGATCATCGCAAAATATCGCTCAACACAGATCAAGTGTGACAATCATTCACACGTAGCTATGTTATGCAAGCGAAGAACTGCTAATTCATTTGTACGAGACATGTATTGAAAATCAAATATAGGGCATACCTTCGTGCTAACACAGTCCGGTTTAGCGTAGCCGCGAACAAAGGGACACGTTTGTGCAGTCAGATCATCGCAAAATATCGCTCAACACAGATCAAGTGTGTCAATCATTCACACGTAGCTATATTATGCAAGCGAAGAACTGTTAATTCATTTATATGAAACATGTATTGAAAATCAATATAGGGCTTACCTTCGTGCAAACATATCTGTTCCGGTAGATGGATTCAGCTGATCATGCGGTCTTCCACAAAGTTTGATCAATCAAAGACATTTTTCGTACTGGGTCTTCGGTTTTGGAAAGGGTACGAATTGAACTCCACCAACTAGCCTTTCAGGATACCTGTCGTCACTATTACAAAGTCCGTGACTACACCTCTTAACCATATTTATTGTTAAAGAACCCAAATACGCGATAAAACGCTAACAAAAGCTATACTGGACCATGCAGCGTTGTCTGAGGGAACGGTGGGTCCAAAAAAGGGGCGTGCTTTATGCAGATCTCTGGTCTCTGATTGGTCAGCGATGCGGATGACACAATTTCTACGGAGGGGTCAATTATGTAAACACCACAATGGTACCGGTTTTAAAACTGGTTAATCGTTTTTTTGTTACAGGTGTTCAGTTCAAACCGATTATGAAAGTAAGCAGTTTTTTTGCGATCCCTAATACAGACAGACAAATAAACAGACAGATGAATAAATAATAATAATAATAATAATAAAAATAAATAAATAATAAATAGACAGATAAACTAAGCATCCATTCATTCATTTTTCCAATCCGCTTATCCTCAGGATATTAGTCAATTTTTGCCGTGAATAAAGACTATGTGCTTCAGGATTGTTATATTGTCTCTCTACATAAGCTGCGATGCCGTTTGTGTTTAATCCCATTTGTTAACTTATCTATGGCATTATGCAGTGCATGTTAAACTACCAAATATTATTAAAAGTAATGTCATTTTATATATATATATATATATATATATATATATATATATATATGTATATAATTTTGTTTTACGTGACATTTATGTGTTTAGTTGATAGAAGCTAACAGCTTTAAATGTGATGTGTGTGTATATATATATATACATATATATATATATATTATATATATATATATATATATATATATATATATATAGGGTGGCATGGTGGATCAGCGTTGGCCCCACACTTCTGAAGTCCCAGGTTCAATCCCAGACCCGCCTGTGTGGAGTTTGCATGTTCCCCCCGTGCCTGTGAGAGTTTTCTCCGGGCACTCCGGTTTCCTCCCACATACCAAAAACATGAAACATTAATTGGGCACTCAAAATTGCCCCTAGGTGTCATTGTGAGTGTGTCTGTTTGTCTCAATGTGCCCTACGATTGGCTGGCAACCAGTTCAGGGTGTACCCTATCTCCTGCCCATTGACAGCTGGAATAGGCTCCAGCACTCCCACGCCCCTTGTGAGGATAAGCGCTGAGGAAAATGGATGGATATATATATATATATATATATATATATATGTATATATATATATATGCAGCGTGTAGTTCTCTTTATTTTCAGTAAACTTCAACTGGGACAGGCAATAAACATCTTGAAGGATTTTTTTCATAATTGTTTATTATCCTCCTGGCTGTTGCTTGTTCTGAAAGAAGTAAAGTTTGCTGCAACCATCTGGCGCTGATACCTCAAATCTAAGTTCGCAAGTCAAAGCAAAAAAAAAAAATTGGCCGAGCAACAGCTCACATTTCAAAAAATTAAGTTGAGTTACTTGTAAGTCAAACTACCACTGGCCCATAGTATTTTCACTGAAATAGTCTAGGTTATCTACATGATTGAGGGCTACAGGTTTCCTTTCAATTCCTCTTCCTCTTGTGGGATGCAGTGTTTCACATTATACAGATGTCACTGAGTGAGTTTGTCATTGCAGGATTATTCTCCAAATACATGTAACTCATTATCTAAACGGTTTTGTTTGCTGTGGTAAACGTGCGGGAGTTGCTGTCAAACTCGATATTTATGCTGGTAACATGAGCAGTAAGTGGAACACAATACAATATGTCACTACCTGCTTTTGAAGCGAGCCAAACCAAGTTACCATGCTAACGCATCTGGAAAAATTATATTTATTGTTATTGGGTGTCTAAAATGACCCCGTTGTTCTGTTGTATGTTCCCCATAAACTTTACAGTCAATGCTTGATTGAACTGGACATTTCCTTGACTTGTGACAACAACCATGTCAGCAGCAGTTGGCAAGTTATCAACTGGATGGCCACTGACTCAGAGTACTTACTTTATGCAGAAAATTAAAAATGTGCGCAGAGCATGGCTACAGACCAGCATGTTCTTTATCTTATCTTGAATCTTGTTGTTTTACCCTCATACAAACAAGTGGTTTTACATCCAACAGCCAACCACTCCCTTTGAAGTCAACACCTCAATTTAACCCAGTCATTTCCATCCCCTTCCTTTAAAATAAACATTCCTGGTGAATGTCTCCCACTTGTGGGTCACCACAAAATTATCTTAAAAGTTGACTAATTTTTCAATAATTACAGAAAGCGCATTGACATTATTCACTTGTTAGATACAACTCTTCAAGAAGGATTTTTAAAGAAGAAGGACTTTATTTATCTTTCATTTTTATTATTCATTTTTATGGATGTGGTGTGTGCTATGACTGGTTTGGCTTGCCCCCTAAATAACAAAATACACCACCGATACAGCTAAATTAAATATAAGAATTTGTATACAGTATTTCATAATAATCCCTGGGAAAATTTCATAAATTCATTAGTCTAAGTTTACACCTGGAGAAGATGTTATTTTTTGTTATTCTGTTTTAATGAAGGAATACAAGTTTCATCTCATCTTCTGAAAATGTGAAAAAGCATTAAATCATGAATACTGAAAAGCGTTTTCCTATTATTTGCTGTCATTTTCCCCAATGTATAGATTTCACAAATCTATTGTGGGTCGTGCTGACGTTACGTTGCTATATCCAGTGCACACTTTCTTTTTCTATGAATGTTATTATTGTTATTGTTATTATTATAATTTTCCATTCCATTTTCTGTACCGCTTTTCTTCAGGTTAATTTACACATCCTCAATACGGTAATAGTCATCAGAAAGCAGTTTTTATAATTAAAGAACTAAAACAACCTTTTCCGGGTGGGAATATGCCACCTTTCTGTATATGAGGACAAGGTAAGGAAATGTTTTAAGTTTTAATGTCAATTATGTTTAACGTGACATTTTTAGTGTATGTCATCTGTTTTGCTAACAAGCTAACAGGTTTAAATGTGAATGTTACAAGGTTACACATTGTTACAATGTTTCACACAATGTTGCGCATTAAAACGTGATTAAGTGCGTTTTGCTCGTCGGATATTAACGTCTTTCAAATATTTAAACAACTCTGGCACAGCGGTGATGGAAATACCATTTGAGGAGTTGGATGAAGAAACGAAGAGTACTGTGCTGTAGTTCCCTTCTGTCCACTTGAGGGTACTATTGCGTTTCCAAGCCTGACTTGTAGCTGAGCTCCGGGTCAGCTGTTCGGGGCTCATGACCTATATTTCTCCCTTTTAGCTCATCGCAAGATCACCCAGGGCTAACTTCTTTCTATTTGCCTCATGACGGTCACCTGATGTCAGAGTCATCATTTCTCCTTCCCGTAATTTGTTGGAGTGGAGTGAACGCCGTCTTCAGGCAGCTTTGCCGGCGAGGCTCATCGTGTGCTGATGGATTTGTGCCAACTCAGAGGATGAACTTCATTATCAGACTTTTGTGTCCAGCAAAAGGGGAGATGGATGATTATTACATGAGTCCCCTCAGGCTCTCTGTCATCGCCCTTTACGTTATGGCTTAATTGACACAGTCGTCATCAGCGCGCTTGCCTTTATTATTGCACATCTTCTTCGTCCATCTTTTTTTATGAGGTTTCCAGTTATCCTTCCTGATGTGCTTTCAGAACTGACTGTTTGAGGCGTTTCAGTGCACTCCGCAGTCATCCTGGGCGATGTGACATTTTCACAAAGTTTTTTTTCTTTACTAGTAATATGAAAATTCATGGTTGCTTTTGGGGAAAATGCTCCTTTTGTCAAAACACATGTAACATGATCCGTGATGAAATAATTTAACTTAATAAAATGGGCCATACAAACCTAATGGCCTAGCGGCTCCACTTTTTTCCAAGAGTAACATAGCAGAGCTTGTAGAAGAGATGTACAAGTATAGCAAGGCGACGTGGGAAAAATACTTTCAGCTCGGAAGCACATGCTTTGAGTTAAAAAAAATTCCAAATGTTGGTTTAGGATCCTCCTTTTGCAATGTATAAATGGCCCCCGTATCTTCGGCATTGCTCAGTGTAGCTGTAATTCCCTTCCACTGGGCTCCTCTCGTATTGGCACAACTAGCTAAAAATGATTCCACTCATATTGGCCTTTTTCTTAGCGCGAATTAAAGTCGCTTTTTGAAAATAATAGTCACATATCAGAAAAGCTCACTTGGCAACTTTGACGGTGCTTTTGTAAAGTAGCTCCTCGCTGTTCGCGACCATGTTGTTTGTGTTAGTAATGGATAAAAGTGTGAATAAAGGGCTAAAAGGCATGATTGTTACGAATAAAATCGATTAACTGTCCAGCCCTCCTTTGCATTGACCGACTTTCTATTTTATACAGAAGTTTAGTGCAGACTTTTGTTACTGTGCAGTGATGTTAGCTGGCGGCTCTCTGCGTTCCATTTCTTGGAGCGAAGCAGAGCCAATTTTGGCATGTGAACACACAGCTCTGCATGCAACCCAGGTCCCGCCACAGGAGCCCATTATAGCGGAATCTCACGACCGCTGGAAGAACACCTTCTAAATCAATGCAATCAATCCACTTTGAGAGTCAGTCTGGCAGTAGGCAGGATATTGGCTACAGATGGACATTGCACTTTCTTTGCCCAAGCCTCTTATAAACTTCAAATTTCTGCTGTTTGACTTCCATTTTTTTTTTAATTTATTTTAAGGACATTATTTAGAATTATATGATAAAACTTTATTTACTGTCGGGCAAAAAAGTGAATGACTAGTTGGAACGTCTGCCTAACAGCTCCTAGGACCGGGGTTCAAATTCCATCTCAAAAAGGAGACACCCTCCTATCATCCATCTCGTCAATTGACCAACAGTCGACTTGACCAATCCCAGCCTCTTCTGACATATCACTACGCATGTAAGGTAAAGGAAGCGTAAGTCCAAAGAGAAGGTTGGTAGATGTAGTGAGGCCAGTTGCTGTTAGAGGGGAGGATGGAGGCGATGGAGCCAAAAACATATGCAGTCTAAAGATAGAAGAAGTCCATGCCTCACAAATGACACTGAAATCCATGTTAGTGATTAAAAACATAAAATACAAATCTTTTGACGACACGGTGGCCGACTGCTTAGCGCATCTTCCTCACAGTTCAAACCAGAGTTCAAATCCCAATCTCGCCTGTGTGGGGTTTGAGTCCCTGTGCCTCTGTAGGTTTTCTCCGGGTACTCTGGTTTCCTCCCATGTCCCCAAAGCATGCATGTAGGGTTAATTGAAAACTCTAAATAGGTGTGAATGGTTGTTTGTATGTGCCCTATGATTGCCCAACGACCAGTTCAGGGTGTAGATAGTAGTTGGGATAGGCTACAGCATGGCCATGTTGACATGAGAGCAAAAAGTCGTTTTTTTTTGTTCTTTTTTGGGTGAGGGGGGCGATTACTTGAGTACTTGATGAAATTGATGTAGGAAAAAAGATTTAATAGTGAAAGCTCCAAATGAATCCCACACTGGTTACGAAATTTCAAATAATTGAATGTTTCATTATTATGGCCATTCCTAATCGCTAACCTTAGTTTAGTTTCATTGTTGTATTTTTCCTCTTCACCCTTACCATGACCTAATCACTGGAGTTCATATTTTAGAATAAAAAAAAGATTTTTAGAGATTTGCAAGATTTGTTGCGCTCTCATGATAGATGTCGGAATCTGGCTTGATTTTGTCAATGGCAGTTGAGACTTTTTGTGACTTTTCATAAAAACTTGAGGACTTTGACTATGACGAATGTGGACACGCCACTGCACATAAACAGAAAATGTTCTACATGAATAGGCCAGACAGTTGCAGTCAAAAAATGCTACCTGGGCACCAGGATTTGGCATGTCTGTGGGATGTTTATTTTTGAGATATCAGTCCATCAACATGGAACCTGGCAGTGAAGCTGGATTTCTGCAAAATACCATATTACACCTGCGTGTTACATATTATCCGTGTAGAGCTTTAGTGAACAAGTCAAGTTGGTGACGGTCAAGTGCTAGCAGACGAGAAGACTGTCACTGATTGGTCATGAGCTTTTTCTTTTGCAAAGTAAATACATATACTGTACTGTATATCTTTCGTGCGTGCAAAATGTGGATGACAGGAGTAGTATAGATAAGGCAAAAGCAGGCACAGTATTTGATTCATTTATTCATAGGTGCAACACAGACAAAGTGTGCGTCGCAATGGGAAGGCACGCACCAACGATTTTTATCGATTATTATTTTTTAAATTTTACAAGGTGTGCTTCCTCCAGCCACGCTTGAGCACATCTCAGGCCCCTGCAACCAATCCAACAACACCACAGTGCACCTCAGCTATGCGTCCACCTCGAACATGCTCGTCTCAGCTATGCTTTGGCCTGACCATCATCTGGAATTAGTCAAAAGTGGAAAGACAAGGGGGAGGCGAGCGGGAGAAGCTGGCAAGTTCAAGCTCATGTTAGCGGGAATCAACCGTTGGCATGGCAGGGTTACACAGGTGAAAACTCACTCCGAGCCTCTAATACTGTGTTCTGTCTCCCTGGCTCCTGTTTTTCTTCAGTCAGTCACCGGGTCAAATTAGATTCATTAGCATCACATTTTTCGTCCCTACAAAGACCTAATTCAAGACTAGTACACTGTAAAACTATTGTTTCACAAAAAGGAGTGGGAGAAGGAGGAGGAGCTGGGTGGTGATACAGGTTTGTATATACTCTTGCATGATAATCTCTGGCGTTAAGTGGATGAGTCACCATGTAAGGAACTTTCAAAACCTCATTCCACCTCCCTTCAGTCTGACTCAAACTCTCCACAGCTATCATCTTTCATTTGGGTTTTGTTTTTTTTTTCTCCTGAGGAAGTTTGTTTCTTCCCAGACATTAAATATAATTGACGCTGGTTGGTTTGAGTGTCCAGGGTGGGGGCATGCACACAAGTGTATAAATTCCATTTCCAGCCTTACCCACTGCATATTATCTTCCACTTGTTCATGGGCCCCATTGAAAGAAATTGACTGATTTTGAGATAATTGAAGATTATTAACAATTCTGAATGTCAAAATATAAGTTTGACTTGCCATGAGTTTACATTTTCATAATTTACACTTACACTGGCATGATAGTGACTCTTGTTAAAATCTTACTTAAAGCATCTCTTCTACAATTATTGTTTTTGTAAGGCCATCAGTTTGGAGGGATTACTCTCAATCATATTGATATGTGATCGAAATGTTGATTGCTGTCACAGTACAATAGCACTGTATGCAAGATGAATACAATCAAGCACTTGTGTTGGATTTTAATGTGAGAAATGAAAATCACTTGTGCAAGAGTAAGCATATAACAAAGACTATGCATCGTAATGGACAGGGGTAAAGTTCAATATGAGCATGTCCTCACAATTGTGTTGGGGCTTTGTATGATTTGAGAAGTGAAAGAGGCCCGCCATCATCTTCCATGCATTTGTCCCCATAGGGCCTTATTTCATGAGCCCTCCCACTTCTTGACTAGCTAGCGCAGATTGAACTTGACTTGTGCAGCAATTATTGCTTCAGTCAGACCGCAAAGAACCCACCTTGCCTTCTGTGACATGTCCTGCAGTTTGCAGAAATATACACACTCCTCTTCCCCTTGAAAGGAAGCCATCGATCACGCCCACACTTAACTGTGGCCCCCCCGGGTACCTGAACTAACTTCTTTCCCCAAAGTTTGTTTCTGTTCTCTTGACATAGATCATACTGTAGATGTTCTGCTTTGACATGTATGTTTTTCATGGATATGTTCCAAAAGAACTGGAGTTATATCTTTTAAGGCTCTTTGTTACTATGTACTCTAATTGCAGTTCAGTCCCTAAAGGGGATATTTGTTTGTAGTCGACTGTAATGTAATGTAAGATGATTCAAGGTTGATTCATTGATGATCGTTATTGTTTTTTTTGCACGCTATACTCAGTCTTCAACCACTTTTGCACCATAAAGACCCATTAGCGGTACAGAAACAAACAAAACTCAAACATTACAAATGCAACTCACCATTTTTCTTAACATACAGTAGTTGTCATGATAACTGGGACTGGGAGGCTTTTTGGGCTCTTACTAATATCCATCCATCCATTTTCTTTTCCGCTTATCCTCACAAGGGTCGCAGGAGTGCTGGAGCCTGTCCCAGCTGTCAACGGGCAGGAGACAGGGTACACCCTGAACTGGTTGCCAGCCAATCGCAAGTCACATATAGACAAGCATTCACAGTCACATTCACACCTACGGGCAATTTAGAGTCTTCAATGACCCAACCAATGCGTGTTTTGTGGGAGGAAAACAGAGTACACAGACAAAACCCACACAGGCACCAGGGAGAACATGCAAAATCGATACAGCCGAGGTCGGATTTGAAGCTGGGTCCTCAGAAATGTGAGGCAGATGTGCTAACCAACATTTCAATAAAAATGTTCAAAATAATACATTTTCTTCATTTATGATTACAGAAACTGAGAAAATCCTATAACTATTTTACATTTTTTTACTCTTGTGTAACACTCAAGAATGCTAAAAAGAGAGATGAACATGGTAAGATTACACCCCCGTCACTCATCATTGGCAATAGCTTGTGATGTTTTTAAGTTAGGGTATTGATAGTGACTAACTTTTACACACATGACATTGAGGAATGTTAAAATGTTACTTAAAAATGGCCTCCACATGTTTGCTGATGGAAACAGTTTGTGATCTCGGTTTCAGTTTCTGGGGCTGATTTTCTCTTGCCATTTGAAAGTATTTTCATCTTGACGTTGCCAAACTGTTCAACCCTACTGGATGCGAACAGCAGAGGTGCTTTTTTTTTCTTTCTTTCCTTTTTTTCACGTTTTTGCAAGCATTCTTACAGGAACTTTCACAGGTATTGCCACAGCGTGATGTCACCTTTTGGGTGAGCCACTTCGATGTTTTATGAGGTGTGAGTACACTGCGAGTGTTTGATGGTACACGTGTCAAGGGTTCTCAGAATGTGTGTGTGGGTTTTTTTGTTTTGTTTGTACGTGTTATACGGGGTCTGGTGTAAGTCAGGTATTTTGAAGCGAGACGTGACAGCTGCCTTTTACTGCCCCAGGGGATAATAAACAGCGAGGGAGGGATAGTTATTTATCCCTCTCAGTAGGGCAGGAGGTAGAGGAGGGACTTTATTGGGGTCACACTGTAACTGCACACAGCTGTAGGGCGAAAAGGAGGACTAAAGAAGATAGTTTGTAAAAGGATGGGAAGCTGTTTTACCATCACTTTAATTCCTTGCTAACAACCCCCCCTCCCTCCTTCCATATCACTTCTTCTTTTGTGTGAATGGTGTCACAAGACCTCCAAGTGATCCATCATTCTTCCCAGCCCGTTTTCCTAATCCAGGTCCCCTGACGACCTTCTCCTTGTTAAGCACATCTGCTGTCAATCAGATGTACTTTGTAATCCCCTCGGCATTTCCTGTCGTTGCGAACACGCCCACTTAACCTTGACTCCCTGACCACTTGACCAAAGAGTTCCCCAAAACTGATATAAGCTTCGATCAAGTCACCGACCTCGGTTCCCATTTCTTCAGGTACGAGTGAAAGCAAAAGCTGACAAGCGCCACTGAGACAAAAATAGAGCCACACCTACTGGCTGACTGTCCATCACGCTATAGTTCATTGTCACATTTTCAAACCCTTCAAGACCAAACTCCAATGAAAAATGTTGAAAATCAGTTTTAGAATCAGAAACTGACAAGTGTATTATATATGTATTTTACTGCAGTTTGCATCATCACCATTGAAGCCAGCCACAAGCCCATAAATATTTATGTCATTACTGAATCACCACTCGTTGCCCCAACGTCTTCACCTATTTTTCTTAGACTTGCCCGGTAATTTATCCTTATTTAGCGTTTTAACTCTTTGGGCTCTTTTTTTGTAGATGATGCAGATGCAGTGAGGTACAAATACTGGCATATTCAGTTTTTTCATATTTCATTCATAAATACTTTTTGTGAACAGTGAGCATCAAACCCTCTGAATCATTGTAGAAAACTAGTCAAAAATCAATAGATTATAGCTATTTTTGATTTGTTGTTTTTTGATTGGAGTCATAACAAAACAAAAAAACAGAAACTGCCGTATACAACATAAAATGAATCATTCGTAATTAATTCCCAAGTTAAATTGGAGATAGTGGCACAAAACATCCCCCAAAACAATATAACACCCAAGAATGGCTAATGACGAAACACTGCATACTTTCTTCAAAAACTCTGTAGTAACAAATGAATATAGTAGAGCAATGAGGCATTTGTCGTCGAATAAATTTATGAAATTAGCATTGTTGGCAACAAAATATATGAGCCATGCTGATTAGAGCTACATCACCAGCAACCACGCCAGCTGTGTGCGCGCATGGATATATTAGTTTTTATCATTACTGTAGCTCAACATATAAGTTCATTGATTTTTAACCAGGGCAGTTTGGGATAATTATCCAATTACAATTAATTTGTCCAAAATGATTTGCTCATTGGATACACTGTATATGTTTATCTGTCAATGCCAGCGACTCACAGCAACAGGCAGAACAATTAAATGCTCGTCCGTCAGATGGCAGAAGGTACAACAAACTTGTGTACCCACCCATTGCTGTTCATACAAGAGATGAAGGCATGGCTTCCACACTGACATCACCTTTGTGTTCAGTTAAATGAGCCCATATTTCATATTTTGTGAGTAAATTGAAAACAATAGCATCCTTACTTCAGTATTCATTCTTTTCCTCAAAAATGTTTGGGGTGGAGCGCTGTAAAATGTTTCTAATGCAAATTGTGTGATTTGGCTGACGAAATGGCAAACGCTGGATAGCTCGCACCTCTTTAATGAGGCAGTTGCCAGGCAACTGATACAGACTCACAGAAGTTAGTTCATCTCTCTTCTTAGTTCCTTGCACGTTGTTGTTAGGTTGTTTGCACACATTTGCTTTATGTGAATAACAACAACCTAATAAATATATTGGACCTTGTTAAGTAATTGGCTGTAGAGTTTCTCTTGAGGAGAACTAAAGTCTAGACCATCTGGACCTGTTTAGAAGGGGACTTAAGAGGACAAGGGGTCACACATTGCGAGAAGCTTACCTAAATTCTGTCTCCCCTAGAGCGAGATTCCTTAGCTGTGTTCTTGAGGCTTTTTCCTCCATATATCTTGTTAATAAAAGTATCAATCACACTCTGTTACTTTATCGCTCCTGTGAAGTCCAAAACAATCCATCCTGTGATACTCGCCAATTGAACTTCCGCCAACATTGTCAGAAAACATTTCGCAACAGTAAAAAAAACTTTTTCAATACCGTTTTAACGTTATTTACCGTTATTTACTTTAAATATAAGCAGATGTTAGCCATTCTAATATGAATTTATCAAAACCAACAAAACACTAGGGTCTGTAGTCAGTGGGCTTCTTCTTCTTTATACCACAGTCCTTATTTCAAAAATGTTCCAGAAAATACCAGAACACAAAAGGCATATTTCACCCTCTGATGCTGGGAGTGACAGCTTGTGTAATGTGCAAATGATTTGTGATGTCCAAAATCTGACGTTCCAAACCACAATTTTCAAGAAAATTTGGGTCAATCTAAAAAAAATGTTTTCTAATCTTTGGAGGTTGAACTATAATTTTAATTTCCAACATCTTACTGAGTCTGTCAGCCGGTTTCTTATTTCCTCTGCGTAAATCAAAACTGTTCCTTTGGGGCGAGCATACTTTCCACTGAAATGTGAATGTAACCAAACGTTAAATGTCATGTTGTTTCCTGGCAGTATCTTCGGACCCACAAAGATCAGTCAGATGAGCAGGTCTGTATGAAATGTGTGATGAGAGAGTGAACCGGGCCGGTGGAATGGAAATATTTGTCTGCTTGAAACACGCCAAGGGAGATGGTTTGAGGGAATGTGGAAAAGAGATGATCGACAGAGTGTAAAAGGAGGCCACAGACAAGTTATTATGTTTGTGGACAGCTGACCGAAATCTTAAAATAAGACGGAGTCCTGCAATGTGGACAAATTCTGCAACTACTTCAGTTTGAATTCCAAGTTGCTGCTTTATTGTTTTCCCAAAAGAAATGTTTCTTCAAAGGATCTCGTCAGATAAGTGAGACTCCAAGTAAAAACCTTGGCAGTACTGTAGTGTGGTAATAAATATCAGATGATATGGAAAATGTTAGCGAAGGCCAAAACAAAGTGTAAAAATAAGATCATGAATACAGTTGGCAACAAGCATGCACACACGGCGAATAAAAGCCGCACATCAGTCATACAATGCATTTACAGATTAGAATTCCATAACGTTTTGATAAGAGCCGGAAAAATGGTGAAAGAGTGCAGGGCTAAGACACGAGAAAGAATGCAGTTATCACACCAATTACACGGTGCAGCTATTATTGGAATAGAAAAAAAGTCACGGCTGCCATCTTGCGCTGGTGACGTCTTGTGTGGTGGAGCAGGAGACGTCGGGAACCAAAAGTGCTCTTGTTCATTGCCGCTCGTATACTCTGGTGCACACCACGTCATCTGCTTTCATGGTCTGAAAACAGACAAAAGTGTTGATAATACTGCTAATCAATTCCTTTGACCGCCAGAAGAAAAAGGTCGAAAATTAGTTTTTCTCCTCTCTCTTTACCAGGATCAGCTTGCCATCGTTGGTTATCTCCCGGGTCCAGGAGGTCTTAGGCCCCTCCCCTTTCTGCAGAGTCTGCTCGCAGCTGATCTTGCTGTCCGTCTCCCAACGTGGAGAACTCTGAGCAATGAGAGAGCCAAACGCAAGATGGATCGATAAGGTCACTGGAGATCACAAGATGAATGTGTAGTGGTTCCTCCAAAATCCACCTCCTTAACTTAAAACTCATAAAAAGTGGAGTTCAACCTAAATCATAGCAGTAGTGTTTACTTAGACAATTTTGGACATTAACTGTAATTATATGATAAGAATATATCGGAATGTGCAGCAGGCCTCACTAATTCTTACTGAGGTAATGATCTAATTTTCTCCCAACTGAAAACCAGTTGCCATTAGGGAGGTGGGGTAAGAGTGTGTGAATGGAATTCTTACCATCTCTCATGGCTCTTTCGGAACGGAACAAAAATTTTCGACAAAAACACACACGATGGACGAGACCAAATTTCAGCCCGGATGTAATTGGCCTTCGCCGCTGTTTACTTTGTTCTACAAGTCAGCTTGTAACTTAATTTGCTCATATTCAAAATGGTGCTTGAGAATATCGGATGGATTTTGTGAGAGGCACTGCTGCCATATCTGAAACTCACTCATAGTCTACCATGCAACATGAAACAGAAGAAGGGAAAAAAACAGCAAGCAAAGCCTCATAACTCAAACTTAGTCCATTTATAAAGCAACGTAACACTGTATTTGACAAGAAAAAGCGCAGAGTGAAGATTTGTAGTGCTTTGTTAGCTTATTATGCTAGCTAGTTATCCCCTGACTGGTTAGCTTCTTTATGTTTGCCGCTCATGACATTCAAGAATGCTAAGTGCTAATTAAAACAATGGCGGTATTAGTTGAAAGTTTTTGTTGTTTGGCAGTTTGGGCTTTTACCAGATGAAAGGATGTAAAATGCTATGTTAGCTCTTGACTGGTTCTTTGCTGTGGGTTTGCTACGTGTAACATTGACAAATGTTAAAAAGTGAATTAAAACACAAAAGTCACCGATATTGTAGTTGTACACGTGCCAGACTTTGGTGCAGGCATTGTGAGTTCAGTTCCCACTCAGTGACGGTGTCAACAGTATATGAGTGCCTTGCGATTGACTAGCAACCAACTCAGGGTGTAGTCTGCCTTTCGCCTGTAGTTAGACTCCAGCTATCTTGGGACCTTTGTGAGGATAAGCAGCTTGGATAACGGATAGATGGACGAAATGAAAACACTGCCTATATGGTTGATAAAGGTTTTATGATTGTGACAGTCGAGACTTTTAAAAAAAAATACCATTGATCTCAATGTGACCTTTTGCTTGTGAATGACCATCACAGAGGAATCCACTGCGGTCATTTCTGTGGGATACCAGAGCATAAGAGTGAGTCAGAAGGGTTAGCCGGGGGGATTATTAGTGTTGGCTAATAGAGACACAAAGGGGAACAAAAAGGGCGCTGTTACATGATAGCTTTGGATGCACTCAATTGTTACCAGAGTGACGCAAACACTGATTGGGTGTTTGCCTTGGAGAGAAACAAACAGAGGCCACCTATGAGAAAAATGGAGTGAGACAGAGGGAAGGAGAGGGAACCATGGGACGACGGCAAGTGAAAAGGGTTCGTAAAGTGTCCGAGGCGGGATAGGCCTTCAGAGCCCGAGGGATGGGTGGAGATATGCTATCAGGCCAAATCAAACAGATTGATGTAATGTGGACAGCTCCGTCTCAGCACGCTGTGATTTGATGGGAAGAGAATGGAGGAATGTTCTCATCCATCTCGTGTACCGTGCAAGGACGTCCATCTACTGTGCTCTCGTTGAACTCCTGTCCCACGGTGAAAGTGATGTGGGTGGTCCGGACAGAGGTGGAGGTCTTAATGGACAGGGTCTCGCCGTCCTGCGTGATCTCCACCAAGGGCTTGTTTGCCGCCTTCACTGCAATCTTACGCAGCATAATATTTACACCTGCAACACACACCAGACAGAGATTAGCCTTTTATCTTATTGTAACCTGTCAAGGGAAAAATGTTAACCCCTTAATAGAAGAAGAATGAGAGGTACAATTTCATAAAAATGCTGGGAGACATTATCAGACCTGATAGCTGGAAGTGTCAGTTTCTCCTTAGAAGAGGTCATACATAAACACGTGGGCAAGTAGTTATCATCTACCTCATGCAACTGCCATCCCTCCAACCTCAAACATGATGTCTTGTCTCACAGGAAAGTCATCATGCAATATGAGAGAGAGAAAATGGAACAAGGTTTGTTTTTTCTATCCTCACAGAAAAAAAGATTATTATTGACATAGAGTACAGCACACTTCAGAAGTGCAAAAAAAAAAAAATTCCCCAAAAGAGACAAATGCATTTCCATTTCCTTAGTGTCTCGTTTTCCCGTTCACTTTAGTCGTCTTGATTTCGCAATTCAGGTTCAAACAAAGGCTAAAACCTGCAAAGTAAATACTTGCATAACCAGTGCAACTGTGAATGAATATTCCCATTCAGACTCTTCCAAACAAGAGTGCACCCGGGTCAGGAGAACAGATGACTTCTGTATCACACCAAGACGGCTGCGGATTTAACAGACCTCATGTTGCGCAGTGTGTGGGCTGAAACCTTCTTACAATTTATGCATTAATGATGAGGGATGAAACAATGAGGTCATATGACGAAGCATTGCCAGCACATCTGCATTCGGCCTTGACTTAATCATCTTTGTGCGCACATCCAGTTTGTGCGGTCACATAATGTTTCTTACCACAGGTATTTTTCTCCATATTTCCTCTGCAGTGTGCTTGCATTTCGACAAAACAATTAAAAACCGACTTAAAGAGAGAAGTTAATGGCACAGCACGGGAAGACGGCAAGAGGTCATCCAGTATTTGTGCTTGTGCTTGTATGTGTGTGTGCTTCAAAATCTGGATCCAAGTGCGAGGGGAAGTGTATGCACATTGTGGTGTGTACGTCTTTGCCTGCCTTCCAGTTGGGTTTCCCAGCTCTCACACATTCCCACCTGTCAACAAGAGTAAATATATACACGCCAAGAAATGCCCAGTCATTTGCAGTGCACCAGGATATCCACACTGCATGTAAAGTACGTGGATTGTCACTTTGTCATGTGGAGTTCCCTGCTTTTATTTATTTTTTTTAATCTAGCATCTGCTTCCCTTACTTTTAGAATTGTAGCGCCACGTTAATAATAATACATTTAATGCACAATTATGCCCATTCATCCATCCATTTTCTTTGCTGCTTATCCTCACGAGGGTCGCGGGGAGTGCTGGAGCCTATCCCAGCTGTCAACGGGCAGGAGGCAGGGGACACCTTGAATTGGCTTCCAGCCAATCACAGGGCACGTAGAGACAAAAAGCCGCACTCACAATCGCACCTAAGGGTAATTTAGAGTGTCCAATTAGTGTTGCATGTTTTTGGGATGTGGGAGGAAACTGGAGTGCCCGTAGAAAACCCACGCAGGCACGGGGTGAACATGCAAACTCCAAACAGGCGGACCTGGGATCAAACTCTGGTCCTCAGAACTGTGAGACCAACGCTTTACTAGCTGAGCCACCGTGCCGCCCATAGAATTATGTGTTTCAATTCATTGCTATCTGATTTCTATTTTTATTTGTCACGAAGAGGTATCTACGTACATGTAATGTTCGGAGTTAAAACTGAAATGTTTGGAAATATCCTGTGTCAAAAGTCATACAAAAGCAAACTTCAAACCGTTACGCCTAAGCAAATTTACTAGACTTCAGCTCAGTGAGCATCTAAAGCAATGTTCTTTTCACACCAAATACTTTGTTTACCAAGTACTACCATGGTCAACGTTTCATATAATATCAACACAGGTTTCATTCCTAAAATGTACATTACATGTTTTTAACTATTTTAACATTATGCGGTGTATACAATAACACTATTTTATAGTAATATATATTTTAAAATGAGTTAAATTATGATACAATTCAAATTTATACCACATAAAATAAAAACTGTACTTCAATAACAATTTTAAAACACTTGGAAATGATTAAATGCAAATGTATTGTACAACTGACTGTTCTTAAATGTACTGTACAGTCATACATCGACTTACAAAATTAATCCGTTCCGGAAGTCATTTCGTAACATGAGTTTTTTGTAAGTAGAAACACATTTTACATGCAAAATGTATGCACATACAAATGTACACACGCACACAATTTGACAAAAGTTGCTTGGGGCCAATGGCGAAGAAAGAAGAATAAACTTGCAAAAACACAAACGAAAAAAATCACAGAAAAATTGTACTTTTCCAAAGTGCGCTAGCTTGTGACTGCGTGGGAAAGTGTGATTGCGTCACACTTGAGTGTCCAAGTGAAACAAAAAGCATCATGGGAAAAGATTGACGTCTCTCCTCGCCAATGGGATGCCAGGAAGATGCTACAGCGATAGCTGATGGGGGAGCAGCTCAATTGCGCCACACAAACCAAAATACAGGATGTTTACATCGCCTATTTTTCCTTTTTGTATCCTTTCGTCAGCTGAATTTTTCATTACGAGAGACGTTTGTACGTAGAGGCACCACTGTATTCTTTATCCTCTGAGAGGAACTGTGTTTCTATGAAAAGTATCTGTACCACTGTACTGCATTTAAAAAAATGTCTCAAAAAACATCAACAGTGGAACATTATGTTTTGTGTAGTTTACAAATCACTGACGTAAAGGATTCATTCCAAAAGTTGATTTTGCTTTTTCTTTGGCTTTTTCTTTACGTGATGTCCTCACAAAAACTGTAATTACTCCCACCTTTTTGTTCCCTCTCAATTAAGGCTGACGGGTGAGTGGTTTTACTTTATTTTACTAAACTAAATAAGTTTAGTGGCTAACGTATGTTTTACACTTGTAATATTTAAATGGTACATACAACATCACTTAAAAGTTTTTTGATAGCAATGCTCTCAGTTTAAGGTTTTTTTTTATAGCAATACTATAAGTAGGCGGAACAGGGGATCAGCTGGTAAAGCGTTGGCCTCACAGTTCTGAGGTACCGGGTTCAATCCCGGCCCCGCCTTTGTAGAATTTGCATGTTCTGCCTGTGCCTGCGTGGGTTTCCTCCCACATTCCAAAAACATGCAACATTAATTGGACAACCTAAATTGCCCCTAGGTGTGATTGTGAGTGCGGCTGTTTGTCTCCATGTGCGCTGCGATTGGCTGGCAACCAGTTCAGGGTCTCCACCGCCTCCTGGCCAGTGACAGCTGGGATAGGCTCCAGCACTCCCCGCGACCCTCATGAGGATAAGCAGGGATGAAAATGGATGGATGGATGTATTATATAGAAAAAAAATCTGCTTTCAAATCATCTAAAAATCGCTTATTTTAGACTGATCTTCCTGCCATTCATGTAAAGTAACAGCGCAAGTAAGATGTCGGTTATCTGACAATGTAGGTTTATTTCAAGGAGCAAGCTGAGCTGCAGACATGAGCTGACCCCTATTCCTCTTGTGTCTACCTGAAAGCCAAGTAGGGGGCCTTTCGGGAGGGACATACGAGCTGACTTTTAGACACCCAGAACGCTTGAACACAAACAGATCTGGCCTGGGCAGACTGCACGCTTGCCGAGCGACCAAGCGGAGGGGTCAGAGATCAGGGAGTAGGGGAAACCTTTTGGATTGAGGGGAGGCAGTGAGGGATGGAGGGAAGCGGGGCTACATTGGGTGCTGACAGGTTGCATCCAGCTGTGCTTTACCCTCTGATGGATATGGGGCTTGGGGGGGGGGCACCTTAGTGCTCAAGGTGGACCTCCAGAGAACATCCATTCTTAAAATACATGAAGTAGAGGTCAAATTGATGTTTTGGTTAGATCTTGGTTTAGATTAGGATTACGCACTCAATCAAGAGTGGGGAACCTCCGAGGTGCATTTTATCCAGTCTAACTACAAATCTGTTTTTTTAAAAATCCACAGAAATTTTCATAATAACTACTGTGTTTTTAATCATTACATGCTTTTAAAAAATACATGTAGCCTTATGGCCCTCAGGGGACTTAAAAAAATGTAAATGGCTGCAAATAGCATGTCCAATTTTCAGAGGAATTGGTCTTATTGGGGTCACAGGTGAGCTAGAGCCTATTCCAGCTGACTACAACTGTAGGGCACAGACAAGAAACTTCACACCAGAGAGTTTTGAAAAAAGCTGAGTATGCTCAGAGAAACTCCAGAAGAGGACTGAAAACCTCCCACAGGAAGTGCAGAGTTGAGATTTGAACCCCGACACTCACAGCTGTGAAGCAGCGTGCCGAACCACTATTCACTGTGCTTCCCCCAAGGTATTGTTTGTGAAAATATTGAGAAAAGGGGGACTGTTGAATATTTCTTGTTTTTCCTCCATTCTCCCCCCTCATCCTGCACAAGCAACGCGCACAAGTTACTGAAAGCGCACATCGTCAATCTCCTTTTCAGCAACTACAACGGATTGGACGCGCTATGAAAGGTGTCCGCGCTCCCACAAATGACCTCTCCCAGGCCGAAGCAGACAAAACCTTGTGAACAGCAGGTGCTTCCCCCCCTCGCTGTGCGCGACTGTCACTTCAGATCACGCCAAGACCTGTCCTGCACTGTATTCGCGTCATGGCGCGCCTATTCAACGGGGCCGCACACGCACCCGGAACGAGGCCTTCCTGTGGCACAGACAGATGTGCCGCCGTTTGTCTCCATTGTGTTACGGCTGCCTGCGGGTGGGGGCGTGGGGGTTAGTGACGCTGGCTCGGAGCCAAAGCACTTGATTTTTTTTTTTTTTTTTTTTTGCTGACTACAGAATGACAAAGACCCCCTGCCCGTGCGTAAAAGAAGCTGATGCTCGGTCGGTGCACAGAGAGAATTAAGATGTGACCTACAATACAAAAAAAAAAAAAAAAGACTGATCATCTCGCCCTCTTTGAACTGTGAGGAATTTATATCACATACCCAAGACTTTTAAGATCTCCTCAAAGTTCTCTGAACTCTTCATCTCCCAAGTGCCGGAGAAGTCCGGGATTTTGCGCTCCATCTTCGGATATTGATGTCGTTTCGGGTCGGAACGGGTAAACTGTCCGTCACGTCCTCTTCTGCTGGACCACCGCTGCGTGCGCGCCTCAAACGAGACCGTCAGACCACTATGCTGTTTTGTTCTCGTCCTCTTAACTTCTTCCCTGCGGCTTTTAGTGATGTCCCCAGACTCCGTGCCTGCGCAAATAAAATGCAGTTGCACTGCGGGGGAAAAAAGGGGGATACTCCTGGAGGTTCATGACCACGCCTCTTATTAGTACGGTCACGCCCTGTGGACAACCAGATTACAGGCGTGGATCCAAAGCGCCTTAATAGGTTCGCGCCCCCTGCAGGCCGCAGGCATCAATCGCTTGTTTTTTATTTGCGAACACTGCAGATACATAAAAATGAAAAATGTCTATAAATACTGCATTCATATGGTGGTTAAGTCTGGATGTGGTGAACATTTAAAGCCAGGTCGGGGCTACGGAGGACGCCTGCAGGAGTGACGCTGAGGCCAAGTTCACCACCCCCAAGAGCGCCATGCTGCTGCCATAAAAATAAAAGCGCCAGTAATGGGATACAGCTTCTGACCTGCACGCTGGAATATCCATTTAACGTGGGGTCGCTGACTGCGTCACGGGGTAATGGGGGGGCTGCTGTAGGGGGAAATTAAAAAAAAAAAGCCAGGTCAACGATGGCAGTGCCCCCCCCCCGCTGCGTGAACGGAAGAGAGGCGAGTTGGGGGAGGAGGAGACGTTGCCTGAGGGGCAGGGGCAGGGCCCCGCGGGGTGGGAGGCAGCCCGATCAGCAACATGGAAACGCACGCAAATGACGGATGCCGACGATACAAAGCCGACGTTAACCATTGACTCTTGATGGATGATCCAAAGTAAGGAGGGGAAAGTGGGAAGGGGCCGGGGGTGTCCTACAAATACTCCCAATGTCTCCGTGTCAGTCCACACACTCGAGCAGTAATAAAGACGACTTACAGATCGATAATTGGATAAGTGAAGACATGCGCTTTTACGCACAGACGTGTCCAAATTCCAGCGCCTTCGCACCGTGATCGGTTCGACTTGAACCACATTTGCACGCCTTGCTGCCGTGCGTGCGCGGTCCCTTTCAACGAGGGCCACACAAATAGTGCCACAAATTGAAAATATTACAAGAAAGAGAAACAGAAAAATCACATCATAAACGTGAAGATATCTAGTACTGTTGGGAGCGTTTAGTTGAAATTTGACAAACACTGAAAGTCAGTTTTGTCGTCTTATCAGTTGGAACATTGATTCCACAAAACCGCTCCAGGTTTTCTCGTCCAAACGTATTACATTTGTGTGCAAATTCATGTCAAATCAGTTTTATTCATCATGACATTTTTCTCACATTAAAACATTCTTCAGAAATCATTAAGAGTTTTTATCTATGTGATATTACAGCTTTATTGCCTTTAATGTCTTAACATAAAAGCCGTTCTCTCAATAAAAAAATGAAGATGCTCTCCAAACCTTTTGACATTTTTGGAACAATACAGTGGAACAATGCTCATCTTGTGACAACTTATTGCTTGTAACATGACACCTTTTTAGGCATAGATATGTGTTTTCATGCTCTTGGTGTAGAGGAAAAAGTGGAGGACGTGAGCGCAGGGAGGCAAAGCAAAATTTTAACTGAGTGCAGTTTTTTAGAAGTTGTCCTGAGTTTCTTTGCGGCCTCTTGAATGACTCATTGCTGTTCTCTCGGAGAAATCTTTGTAGGCCGGCCACTCCTGAGAAAGTTCCCCATTGTTCCATGATTTCTCCATGTGAGGATAATGGCACTCCCTTTGCTTCGCTGAACTCCTAAAGCTTTAGAAAAGGTTTTTAGAACCCTTTCCAGACTGAGAGATGTCAACTGTTTTATTTCTTGGTGTTGTTATGTAAATTTTTTTTTTTAAGATCTTTTATCCCACTTGATTTCCGCTGCTGCAACTGGCTGGCAACCAGTCCAGGGTGTACCCTGCCTCTTGCCCAATGGCAGCTGGGATTGCCTCCACCACTCCCGTGACCCTTGTGAGGATAAACGGCTCAGAAAATGGATGCATGGCTGAATTTCCTCTGGACAGATTCTCTTAAGTAATTCCTTGACTGAAAAGGTCCGGAGGTAATCAGCCTTGGGTGTCATCAGTGAAAATTAATCAAAAATTGTCATCACCACAATGCCGATTATTGGTAGGCAAGGAGGCTGATAACCGATAACTGGAGCCGCTATTCATTTTGCAGTAAAAATGAAACCATTAGAGTCCAAAAGTTGAAATAATAAAAGCTCCAACACATCATTTAAATGCTTTTATGTTTTTAAACAACTTTTCAAATTTGCAATGTGAGTTTTGTTGTCTTATAAAATACGTATTTGCATTTTCAAATTCTAAAAGTGCAGGGAGCTCCCGGGCTCAGCAGCACGTCTTACAAATTGAACTAAAAAGTAGCAAAGAGGAAGCCCCCTAAAGTTTTCATTCATCTATCCATTTTCCGTACCGCTTATCCTCACTGGGGTGTGCTGGAGCCTAACCCAGCTATCTTCGGGCAAGAGGCAGGAACACCCTGAATTTGTTGCCAGCCAATCGCAGGGCACATACTGTAGAAACAAACACCATTTCCACTTAGATCTGCAATTTAGCGTTTTCTAAAAGGAAATTGAGTAGCCACGTAGCATTCAGCACATGTTTGATTAAAACCTTTTTCCGTGTAATTGGCCAATTATTTTGCTTTTTTTTTGGGGGGGGGGGGGGCTCACAGTCCTTCACAGAAATTGGTCCAAACATCAGCCACTTAGGCAAAACAGAGTCATTTCCTCTTTTGTTTCACTCACTACCAGGACTCCACCTTGCATTTGAGTTTGTTTGAACAATATCGGAATAATCAGCGCGAGTGAAAGTACGCTTCTATTTAACGCTCGGTTGCCCCCATTTACATCCAGCCCCAGCTTCGTTCTGTCTCTCGGCTGCTCTGGTGGTCTGTCACACGGCCTGCGCACCCCAAGCGTGGATTGATCTTTGAAAGTGGCTGATGCAGTCTGCATTCGGGAAGATTCATGTTCACCCCAGCTCGCTAAATATTAGCATATGACCGTGACGTGCCAATGGATGCATTTAAAAAAATAATAAAATGGGTGGATTGTAGCACACATCCCTGAAATGTGTGTGTGATGCTGCATGTCAGCACGTGATGACAAAGGGTCGCTCCGCATTCAGGTGCACTCAGCCATGAGCTGCACCCAGCAACCCCCACCCACCCCCCTTTCCATTCCTCCCTCTTCTTTACCTCATGCAACTTTCTCTTTTTTTTCCTTTGCCACTTTCTACTTTTCCTCCTCCCTGTCAAGCTTTTGTCCTTTTTGTGCTGCTCTGACACATTCCTCAACCACGTTTAGGAGGGAGAGGACCTGAAGCCGATGACTTAAAAAAAAAAAAGAGCAAGAGCATTGGAAACTGTCCACATGTTCCACTTCATTGTTGTGGCGTAAAGAATGTGAGAGTGAGTCAGCAAAGAGAGGGAGATCAAACACTTGATGACAGAGATGGAGCGCTTGAGAAACCACCACCACTAGATATTTGTGGGAAAGCCAAATGAACTCCTCTCATGTGCTCGTCCTTCAGTTTCCCTTTAAATATTCTTTGCCTCCACCCAAACTGAGTAATGTCACCTCTCTCAAATCCCAACTTTTGATCCAGCCCTCTTATTGGTTCTCATTAGACTATGGCGGTGGAGCCATTCGTGGAAATTGTAGTTGCACATAATTCAGGACATTTCTTGTGTGAGGATTTGCTGTCTTTATGGAAGTAACCCTTTCCAGAGTCAGCTGGGACGGGCTTCAGCTCGTCCACGATCCTAAAAAAAAGCGCCATAAAAAAATGGATGGACTTGTTGACGTGCAGTGAGTTTTATGGCTGGTGATGCGCTGTCATCAAAGTCAGATTAACCAGGCCAAAACGTTTGTTTTTTGGTCTTTCTGAATCAAGCCTGGACATGTGCATGAAAAAGATAAGAGTGGAATTGCATGAGAAAGAAGTGGAAGTAGTTGTAACAATCGTGTTTCATTTCATTATAACCGCTTTTTTTTCATCTGAGTGGTGTTGCTTGAGGATTTCAAATGTTTTTTTTTTTTGTTTTAGTGGTGTTTGATTTTCCATTTTATCAAATTATTAATTGGTCTTTTGAGTGTTGTTTTCTTGTTCGACTCTAGCATGTATTTTGAGGCACTACTGTATCAATGAATGATGTGTAATTACAGTACTGATGTACTATATGGTGGACTAATCTATTATTTATATCTTAGCAAACTACTACAGCACAATCTGTCAGCAGCAGCAGCTCTTTGATATTTTCACGAAAATACTTTGCCAACAACACCCGTATAGTGTTGCTAGTGACTTGAGTAGTAAATAGTCAGTACCTAAAGCAATTTAGAACATGATCACCAGGATTTACTAAAACTGGGATCATCCAGAGCATTTGAGTAAGTACGACGGTCGCTGTTGAGCTAAGCTAGGTAAGCATTTGAGCCATCTCATTTTCCGGGTCAGACTTTTAGGAACTAAGTCATTGGATTTACTTCAAACGTCACAGAAAACAAGTATAATAATCACGAGTCACATCTGTGTGGTTTTTTTATTTATTTATTTGTGATTGTGTTCACATGTTGGGCTGATGCTGTTGTGGGGGGTCAATGTCGTGCTGATTTAAAAATGATACCGCAGGCTGAATGAAATTGCTGTGCGGGCGCAGCGGCTTGACATGTCCGTGGTGGATTCAGTGATTTGGTTTCTTTCCAGGCATGCAAATTAAGAACACAGTAAAACAATAATAGTTGCTTTAAATGGAAAAAGACTCTATAAACACATTTTTATGAGACATTTTGGGGGTCTCGGGCAACAGGCAGTTTGTCTGTGCTTGCATAATGGTGAGTTTGCCTGTATGAGCCACAGTTTCTGTGTCTGGTCGTGCTTTATATGGCGTTTTAGGCAATTGGAAAAAAATGACCGTTATGAAGAAATAACTAGCTAGAGGTTAAAATCGCATAGCTTAGTAGAACATAAATTGTGTAGTTCACTCCAACCAAACTGTTGTTAAAGATGCAGTCTTCAGATCATGTGGTCAGTCTCCACGCTTCACCTGAAAAACCACTGCCACGCTTCGGTAGGTGCTGCTACATTGGTTAGCAATAGATGGAGTTTATATGGACTGGCTCAGCAGTTCACTGTTTCTTGTTTGCGTGTGAACAATAAGGTCGATAAAAGGATCCAATCCAAAATAGAGTTCGATTATTTTTTTCTGATGTGGAAAAAATTTGTATGCAGTAAAAACCCTGGGCTTGTGTCCTTGGTGGATCTTGAACCAGTGGAAATCTAATAAATAAAGGCAATCGAGTGACATCACTGAAGGTTGGAGCTGGAGTTGTGACAAAGTGGAGACTGTTCCCACCCAAAATCAAAGAAAATGACGTGTGTTGGGACAAATGTGAATGGACCTTTAAGTACGTTGCTGGAAAATTGTCAACTTCAAATGCAGCATGGCGCTTAACCTTTTGAATGTTCTCATGAGGTCATGTTGCAAAAGTGAGAGTGGGAAAGACCACTTTGGAGCCTCGAATCAGCACTCTCACAGGGATGAGATGTCCCGTTTTCCACGTCTCGCTTCCTTTTTTGCAGTATATCATTTCCTATTTCCTGTCCTCGGCTGACTGTCACACAATTTCACCTTCACGGACCGGGTGACCTCTTCCTTATCCAGACCCAAAATGACAAGTGACCTTCAGTTTATCCTCAACAGTGCAAGTTCTCTGACACTGTCCAGATGCATCCCTCATCCCAGCCGCGTTGTAGTCGGAGCTTCCCAGCAAATGGGAGTAATTAACTGATGGCCAAGTCGTACTTCAGTGGCATTCTTCACTTTGTCATGCAGATGATTTCTAATAAAACCGCTCAACCCAATAACCACGATGTGAACCTGACCCTGCCTATACTGCCAACTCCTGGAAGTCATTATCAGTGGCCTTTGGGCCTTACAGGAAACCACTGGGCTGAATTTCCTGGCAGACAACACAAGCAAGAATGAATGACTGTATCTTTGTTGTGTGATTTACACATGGACCAGTGTAAGTGTGTGCGTTTGAGTGGGTGGGCGGGTGGTTGTGGGGGGGTCTTAAAGTCTTCCAGGAGTTGTAAGACAATCCTCAAATCATTAGGGGGGAAAGAACAATCAGTAATTTGCCCGTTTTGTTGTTGTTCAGTTATGGAGAATGAGATGAGGTGTTTGCAGAAGAAAGTTTCATTTTCTAGATTGATACCACGATCTGCTGGAAAATTTTCATAAATGTCAATGATTAGTTTTATTAGTTCTACCTTCAACTTTCACAGGCTTTGTTCTGTTGTGGCTCCGAGCTCTCCTGGTCATGCTGTTTGAAACACTTTTCCCGAGAGTCTTTATCGTTCTGTTGTTCCATGTTGCTCCATGTGTATAAAACGTAGATAATTGCAGCTGGACATAATTGTTTTGTTTTGTCTTTATCTGTCTCTCTCACTTTAATATAACAAAGGATCTTTGAAAATGAACTTCAGTAAGGGGTGACAACACATACAGTGAAGAAAATAAGTATCTGAACACCCTGCTATATTGCACGTTCTCCCACTTAGAAATCATGGAGGGGTCTGAAATTTTCACTCTAGGTGAATGTCCACGGCGAGATCTAAAAAGAAAAATCCAGAAATCACAATGTATGATTTTTTGTAATGATTTATTTGTGTGACACAGCTGCAAATAATTATTTGGACACATGAGAAAACCAATGTTAATATTTGGTAGAGTAGCCTCGGTTTGCAATTACAGAGGTCAAATGTTTCCTGTAGTTGTTCACCAGATTGCACACACTGCAGGAAGGATTTTGGCCCACTCCTCCACACAGATCATCTCTAGATCAGACAGGTTTCTGGGCTGTCGCTGAGAAACACCGAGTTTCAGCTCCCTCCAAGGATTTTCTATTGGGTTTATGTCTGGAGACTGGCCAGCCCACGCCAGAACCTTGATATGCTTCTTAGGGAGCCACTCCTTGGTTTTCCTGGCTGCGTGCTTCGGGTCATTGTCATGTTGAAAGACCCAGCCACGACTGAGGGAAAGAGGTTGTTCCCCAAAATCTCACAATACATGGCCGCGGTCATCCTCTCCTTAATACAGTGGAGTCGTCCTGTCCCATGTGCAGAAAAACACCCCCGAAGCATGATGCTACCACCCCCATGCTTCACAGTATGGATGGTGTTCTTGGGATGGAACTCATCAGTCGTCTTCCTCAAAACACAGTTAGTGGAATTATGAGCAAAAAGTTCCATTTTGGTCTCATCTGACCACAAAACTTTCTCCCATGACTCCTCTGTATCATCCAAATGGTCATTGACAAACTTAAGACGGGCCTTGACATGTGCTGGTTTAAGCAGGGGAACCTTCCGTGCCGTACATGATTTCAAACCATGACGTCTTAGTGTATTACCAATAGTCACCATGGAAACGGTGGTCCCAGCTCTTTTCAGGTCATTGACCAAGTCCTGTGGTGTAGTCCTGGGCTAATTCCTCACCTTTCTAAGGATCATTGATACCCCACCAGGTAATTACGTGCATGGGTCTCCACTCTGATTGAGACTGACCGTAATGTTTAGCTTCTTCCATTTTCTAATGATTGCTCCAACAGTGGACCTTGTTTCATCAAGCTACTTGGCAATTTCTCCGGAGCCAATTCCAGCCGTGTGGGGTTGTACAATTTTGTCTCTGGTGTCTTTGGACAGCTCTTTGGTCTTGGCCATGTTACAAGTTTGAGTCTTACTGATTGTATTGGGTGGACAGGTGTCTTTATGCAGTAACGACCTCACACAGGTGCATTTCAATGAGGATAATACATGGAGTGGAGGTGGACTTTTAAAGGCAGACTAACAGGTCTTTGAAGGTCAGAATTCGAGCTGATAGACAGGTGCTCAAATAATTATTTGCAGCTCTATAAACACAAATAAATCGTTAAAAAGTCATACATTGTGATTCCTGGATTTTTCTTTTTAGATTATGTCTCTCACAGTGGACATGCACCTACGATGAAAATTTCAGACCCCTCCATGATTTCTAAGTGGGGGAGCCTGCAATATAGCAGGGTGTTTAAATACTTATTTTCTTCACTGTATCTGATCAGTTCACAGTGTAACAGACAGATCAGAGACAGATGCCACTGAAATAGGCCAATTGAGCAAACTTTGAGATGTAAAGAGGTTAAAATTGCTCTCATGAGTACAATAATAGTGGGATTTACATTCCTATTGAGTCGGGAGTTGATATTAAAAAAAATGATGCAACACTTCAAATGCCAGGTTTTTGTGATACAGTATAAAAACAATAAGACCAGGATTCATCTTCTTTTTCTTTCGGCTTGTCCAGTTAGGAGTCGCCACAGTGTATCATCTTTTTCCATCTAAGCCTATCTTGTGCATCTTCTTCTCTAACACCCACGGTCCTCATGTCCTCCCTCACCACATCCATCAACCTTTTCTTTGGTCTTCCTCTCTCTCTTTTGCCTGGCACCTCACCCTCAGCACCCTTCTACCAATATACCCACTCTCTTGCCTCTGAACATGTCCAAACCATCGAAGTCTGCTCTCTCCAAAACATCCAACTTTGGCTGTCCTTCTAATGAGCTCATTTCTAATCCTATCCAACCTGTTCACTCCAAGCGAGAACCTCAGCATCTTCATTTCTGCCACCTCCAGTTCTGCTCCCTGTTGTCCCTTCAGAGCCACCGTCTCTAATCCGTAATTCATGGCCGGCCTCACCACTGTTTTGTAAACTTTTCCCTTCATCCTAGTGGAGACTCTTCTGTCACATAGAACACCAAACACCTTCCGCCAACTGTTCCCCGCTTGGACCTGTTTCTTCACTTCCTCACCACACTCACATTGCTCCGGATTGTTGAAAAAAAAAACATAAATCAATGTGGTTGCACAAGTGTACACACCCGCTTAAAAATCACGATACGGGTGTGTACAGTATAAATAATAATAATGACACCTAAAACTTTTGTTAAATGGGAGTCAACAAACACCTGCCACTATGTAAAGTGCCTCTCATCAACCTCAAATGAAGTTCAGTTCTTCTAGTGGGCTTTTCATGACATTTTCTTGCCTTCCAACAGAACCTGAAGGTTTTTTGCTAACTGCTTTTTAGAACTGTTCACACCCCCCCCCCACCTCCACCAAGCTCATAAATTCTATTTTTGTCATGTTTTCAAAATAAAACAACTTAAAGGTAACATTACTGTCAATGCATTGATTTTATGTCAATTGATCTTATTTTATCTAGCGGAGAACTGCTCAGCTACACAGCAATGCATGGCAATCATGTCTCTGGACTGCTGAAACTTGAACTTTTTCACTTTTCTTGCAAAGCATAGCATTGACTAGCAGACCGCGACAGCCAGAACCAGTTGTACTGTACAGTGAAACATTTAGTCAAAAAGAGAACAGCTGTTTATTTTTTCTTACGCTGTTGAAAATATACTATGCAAATTTAGCAGGCCATTTAAAATGATGTAGCGGAACACATCTTGCTTTAAGTTTGTGAGTTTTAACATAGGTAATAGATTAGATTAGAATATCAAACAAACAGAGCATAATCAGCTGCACACTGGACCTTGAATTGTTATTTATAGACGATAAGGGATCAGGTCTCGCCGTGAGCGTACCTCCGTTATGTGGACAAGGTTATATAAGGCAGTTCTGCCTGGGGCAGGCAAACCCCTCCCCGTGACACTCCCAAACGGGAAATGTGCAACTCCAAGCGACGACCTTACGGCAGAAAGCTCTATTTGTAGCTTTCTGGGTCGTTTACGGCTAACCAGAAGCATCCTCTCTCGCTAAAACAAGGTATGGACATTTTGGCGCCACAAAGTGGTTTCCCACATCCTCTTTATTTTATTTTTTTACATTCAGAGGAAAGGCAGGCAGCTGCTGAGGCTTTCGTGTGCGTTGTTAACTTGTGCGGAGCAGGAGCAGCAAGCTGAGATGAGACAAACTGCTGTCTTTTTTTTTTTTTTTTTGATGTGAAATCCGCAGTTTGTTCTCGCTGATGTGAAGGCATTTGTTTCACTCCAGGGGCTGCTGGGTAATGGCCACTCTCGGGTTTGTATTCATTCTGGCCGCCTGTATCCTGTCGGCTCCTCAGACGCGGGCACGAAACGACGCTCCCTGCCAGAGATCCAAATGGAACAACGGCTACAACACGTTTGTCAGGCGTCACATCCGCGCGGGGCTGCCCGCCTCTCTGGATTTGAATGAGTGGAGGAGCTACATCAAGAACAATGGCGGCTGCGATCGACCGACTCAGTCCTTCCTGCACCCAAAAGACCTGGACAGGGTGAGGGCCGTGTGCACCAGTAGTGGGGGGAAGACGTTCAAGGACAACCTGTGCATCAGCCGGGAGCCCTTCTCCTTTGTCACGGTGAGGAGTGAGCACGGGACCTGTGGAATCAAGAACATCGTCGAGGAAAGCAAACATCTGATCCTGGCATGTGAGGTGCTGGAAAACCAGTGCGTGCCGGTCCACTTTGAGGGAAACCCCACAAGTGCGAAGCCCAGCAACAATGCCAGAGGGTGCCAGGACCCAGAAATCAGAGGCCACGCGCCGGTCTTGAAAACAACATGGTTGTGCTTGCTGTCTGCCGTGTTCGTTCTGTTTGCCTAATGTAAGGCATTGAATGAGTAATTAGAGATTTTATCATTTCAATATTATGCAACTCTCTTGCTCATGCGTGTGCCCATTTATGACTGTGCTTTTTAGATGCAAAGATGACTTCCCATGAGAAGACTTCACTGATATTGTATGTAATTAAATGACAAATTAAAAAAGGGAAATGAGGTTGTCTTTGGTGGCCCCTACAACTAAACCATGCAGCAGCTCTCATCTTTTCAGTGATGATGTGAAGAATTTTATTTTCCCAAACTCTGTAATTACAACTTCCAACAAGCGGTAGAGGTTCTTTCCTTCACACAGAAGACAAATGTATTTATACTTTATTATATGGAAGTGAATATGTACGGTATATTCCAATATCTGCACTTAGTTTGTTCTCCGTGTAGCTTTTTAACAAATGCCACCCTGCTTTTCTAATACCATACATTTCTATTTTTCATACAGAAACTTGTGCTCAATTCCGTTGAATGCTTCCTTTAAGTCTATAAAAGTGCTTTTAACATAAATTTCCTCAATTCATCATGCCTTGTTATGACTAATGGAAAGTCAAACACGTCAAACACTCTTTTTCAAGGCGAAGGATGGGAAACGTTTTTTTTTTTTTTTAGGTACACTGCAGGTTACATAGTCACACAACAGTTTTTCACCTTGATTACACTAACAAAATGTTTAAGCGTTTTCATGTTCAGTCTGGAATCTGACAGCGCCCATCAACCACCACAAGGTGGCAGGAGAGCCGCTTGTAACTCCCATCTATCTATTTCTCTAGCCGCTTATCCTCAGTGGGGTCACAGCTCTGTCCCAGCCTACTTCGAGCGAGAGGCGGGGTACACTCTGAACTGATCACCAGCCAATTGCAGGACACATGTTTAAAAAAAAAGTATTTTCCCCTCACACATTAACACCTATGGGCAATTTTAGGGTCTTCAATTAACTTACCGTGGATGTTTTTAGGAACCCACATGAGCACAGGGTGAAAACCCAAACCACACAGTGAGGCTGGATTTGAACTCCTGACCTTAGAAATGTGAGGCAGATGTGCAAACCATTGGACCAATGTGCCACCCCTGCTGCCAGTGAAAAACGCAATGGCCCTCCCCTTACTTAGGAAATGTAGATGTTGCAATTACAAGTTAGCCTTTGGAAATGTCAGAGTTGCATAACTATTTCATTTACTTCCTCCAAGAAATATAATAATTACATGATTATTACATTTTATACAGGGAAAAAAAACACTCTTTGGTATGGTACTTTATTTAAAAAAAAAAAAAAAAGTAAAATTTAACTTATTAGTTCATGGATTCATTGTGCAGCTTCTTTTGGTCTGCAAAATCTGCCCACCAGGGAAAAGTACAATACATGCATACATAGAGTGTATAATGTACGCAAAAAAGACTGTCAACTGCAGTAATGTTAATCATTTTCAGCAGAAGATAAAGAATATATGTCTGTGAGTATTGTTGTATTGTCTCTCTACACTTATTGCTGCACCTTTTGTTTTCAAACCCGGTTGTTAAAAGATTTGAACACAGCAACATTGACACTGACTAAGCTAAGCAGTTTTGCATTCTTTATTGGTATGAACGAGGTGGACTTTTGTCTGACAAAGTTACGTTTACGTTACATTGTTCACTGCCAAAATCTATAAAGTGCTCATGAGTCAAGTGATTCCTCGATGCAAACCCCCCACCCACACACACAGTGAATCGGCCGAGAGACGCCCTGTATCCTGAAAAACTCTTAAGTTGGTCCACTCCTAAGTGGAGTTACTGTATATTGAAATACTGATTATCTCAATGTACCCATTTAGTTACCCAGTGCGAAATCTGGGCCTGTTTAGTTTAAGCAAAAAAGCTTTTCTTCTGCTGTGTGAACGGCAGCATGTTAATTACAAGTATGTAGCTTGTGGCATCTCGTGAAAGTTACTAAATTTGTGACTTAATTGACATGACATCCCTTTAATCTCTGGATGAAAATGTGTAATTAAAAATTAAAAATTCCCATGATTAAAACTTCAATCAGATTAGACAAAAATAGCCGTAAAAGCGACAATTCCCCCCCCCCCCATATCATTTCCTTGTAATTCAATGCTTTTGATTGTCTCTCTCTGGTCATGTGCCTTTCTGCCGTTCTGTAGTCTCAAACGTGACCTATTTTTCCAAATATAACCTTGAATCAACACCTTGCCATGCAATATATTAGGTTGTCTGAGATTTTGAAAAGGTTGCTCATAGTTGAACTTGAACACAAAAAATACAATTACTTCTTATTTCCTTGTATTTCATCATCTTATTATTTGTGTAAAGAAAAAAAATATGTGGTTAGTTCCAGAATAAGTATCTCTGTTTCCAAACCATTTTCTGTACTGCTTCTCCTCGCTAGGGTCAGGTGCCAGGCATGGTGGAGGTTATCTCAGCTACCTTTGAACGAGAGGCGGGGTACACCCTGAACTGGTCGCCATTCAATTGCAGGTAATTGAGAACATGAGCAGATGTATGGTACAATCATTAATTTCTGTAGCCAAAGATGATGGAGTGTTCTGAGTTTCGAGTGTGGTCACAGAATAAATTGAACTCATCGCCACTGTAAGTACATTTGTGACTTTTACAGGCCTGGCTGAGTAAAATTGGGGAAAACACTTGTACAGGATGTAGTGCGAGAGATTTGCCGTGGTTCAATGCCACCGTGAAAACCAAAGACATTCGTGTTATTATGCTATTTTTCGCTTGTGGGAGGAAACCGGAGTACCCGGAGGAAAGCCACGCAGGCACGGGGAGAACAAGCAAACTCCCCACAGGTGGGGCTGGGATCGAACCCGGGTCCTCAGAACTGTGAGGCCAACACTTTACCATCTGATCCACCATCCCACCTGTTCAAGACTTAAGATGAAAAAAATTGTCCCCGTGAAAATCTCGAAAAACAAGTCAGCTGCCCCGTACTTGTCTTCTGCATCATGGACGTGACCAGCGCCTGACCGTCTGATTCTCAAATACGCGACCGACCCCTCACGTGATGTTGACACATAGACATAAATATGTCAGACACCGTCAACTGGGGCTGAGGAAGAAGTAAAAGTGTACGACAATTATCGAGGAAAAGCATAAGGAGAAGATTAAAAAAAGAATGAGTGCCGAGTGAGAAACAAGCTGGTGGGTGGGGGTCAGAACAGTAGGACGCAAGAAGAAAAGGAGTTGGCGAGACAATGAAAAGCAGCCGTGCACTTTTAATGAACTAAGGAGCTTTCAGAAAAACAAACTGATGCGTGAACTATGGGAAAGGGCGCTTTTGTTTCTTCTCAGCTTTCCCTCTCTCCTCCTATGCTTTGCTATTTCCTTCCATTACACGTTTGACCTCTACAATCTCAAGGACCCCGTTGGGTTATAAAAGTGCTGATAATCATCTGAACACATGCGTGTATTGACACACTGAAGTGATGATTGGTTCCAAGTCCAACCTCTATTTGCACTTGTTCTGCTTTTGTAATAAATGAGTACGATAATTAAAACCACAAAATGCAAAGGGGTTTTCCAGAGAGTGAAGGGACTGAAGGGTTTGGGGTGGGAGTATGGAGGGGGGGCGCGGGTGGCAGCAGGACAAAAGGAGTGTGTGTAATTCGGGCATCTGCGTGCTTCTGCTGGATGGACACAGCTTGAGTCATAGACACTGCTCATGCTGAGATATTCTTTATTCTTTTTACCCAAGCACTCTTTCTGATAGAAGGAAAGCGATGTTCTAAATGTGGGAAGGCTATTCAGTCGCTTACCTGTTTTTATTGCTGCACCTTCCCCCAGAAAAACAAGTGTGAGTATGTGCAATTGTACATATTGTGCATTCTCAGCAATGGATATTTGAACAAAGCTCACAACTCCTCAAGTAAATAAATACCCAGCAAGACTCTTGTGACTTCACCGAAGTCATAAGACTTGAATAAAATGAATGAATGAATGAATAAAATGGGGGACTTCACCGAAGTCATAAGAGGTTGACTTGTGTCGGTTTACTTCTATCATACAGAGGTAAATTTATGTCAAATCACTTCAAACGTTGAAATATTACTTGCCTAGAGAGTTGAGGTCAAATGATGTCGCTGTGGAACAAGACTCTCATCAATTCGTATGCTTTCCAACGGGATTCAATTTGAGCTTAAAGGTTCTTATGCACAATGCTGTGAACGACAACAAAGTAGAGTTATAACATATTTTTAGGCTCCTGACTCGTCATACCTCAACCTGTCTCAGTTGATGATCCTTTAAAATGGGGAATATTGTATTTTAAGGGATTACAGGACTTCTTTATTTTTTGTGATCGCCATAAACGTGATCAAATGGATAGAAATCAGTTTGGTGAGGCAGCCCTTAACCAAATGGGATGGAAACAGTTACTCAAATAAGCAAAATGTTAACCTTTTACACACAATCAACTTTAATATTGAATGAAAGCAAATGACACATCAAGTGCTTTTCAGCATTTATTGTGTTGCGCGTACTGAAAATACATAAAAATTCCAACTGACAAATACTGAAGAAATATTGCACCAGAAGTCATTTTCTTGCAGTAACAGTATACAGTCACTTTATTTCTATTTAAAGGAGCCGCCTGGACCGAGCCGACGGTTCTTATCCTGCATCTCCGCAGACGTTGCTCACTGATGTTGAATTAACCTCGTTAGACTTGGTCTGCAGCCGAGGGGAGCCATTTTGCTTCAATGCTCAAATCCCTGAGCAAAGTAATACAGTAACGCATCGGGTATACGTGGAACACATTTCATTCAGTGCAGTGTGTGCTTGAAGGCAGGATGGATATGGTGAAAAACAGCTGAGTCAAAAAGAAAAAAAATACTGTACAAAGTCTTTTACACGAGCAATTCGTGCACGTCAGACATTGGCAGTCGTACGACACATTGGACCGAAAAGCCAGCCAAAGTGACATCCAGTATATAAGTGCTTTGCGTGCAAACTCGATAAATGTCTGCCATCATCATTCAATGTACATTATTTCACATTATTTCCTTCCTGTAATTCCATACAAAACTTTTTTTTTTTCTTCTTCCCCGTAATGGGTGAGTTGCATTGTGAGATTGTGTCCGACTACGGCTTGGCTTGTGGAGCCGGACGCTCTTCTCTCTTCTCTGCTTGAGAAGTGCAATTGAGAGCCATCTCTTGTTGTTTCCCTTTTGCTTTCTCGGGCTCTTTCATCCTGAAATATCACAGAGAAGAGTCACTCCCTGAGTAGTTCGAAGGGTTAGCCACCAGATGTCCCTATTTAACAAAGAATACAAAGTGAGGCTGTGTATGTACAATCGAGTTGTACTGTACTGTATGCCAGTGGTTCTCAACTGGAGGGTCATGAGCAAAAGGTGGACCCTGGGGCCATTTTGAGTGCCTCAGGGATAGGTAGTATGCCATCATCAAGGTTACTATTACTATTTACGATGGTACCAACCTACAATGTTTTGTTAGTGTGGTAGAATTATCTACTTTGTGATGAGGGCCAAAATATAATTGAACTTTTGTGGCCATATCTTGTGCAGTTGTGATATTTAATTCGACTAGATTCACGTTTGTACGCACCATTGTTTATGTTTATATTCTTAACATGGTGTCCCAAAAGACACTTTGAACATTAGCACGTGTAGTAATGTTTAAAAATATATGTGAACCACAACCTATTTCTGATTCACTATAAACAAATATACCAATTTGTATTTTTTTCCTGCCAACCTATGCTTTGCTACACACTGAAAAATCTCTCCTACTCAATTTTTGTAGTAGTTCTGTAACACTACGATGGCGCCAAAGCCCTTCTTAATGGTAAAGTAATAATTGGGGTCAAGAAGCGATACGGCTCCAGAGTAACGTGAGAGAGTGAAGAAGTATGTAAGGGAAGAGCTAAGTTTAGCCTGGGTTGTTATCGGAAGTTACAGAGCATCTGCATGTACACGTGTACTTCAGTGAATCTTCTTTTCAAACAAAGTCATCACTCAGCCATTCATTTTGTAAGGCCAATATTGTAATATGCATTTGAAATTATGTTTTGGGATCACAGTGGAATATTTAAGGTTTAAACTATTAACATATGTGATGAGAAACGTTGTTTTTGGCGGGGGCATAATTTTCTTGTGTTTTTTCTCTGTGTTAGGGGTTTACTGTACATGTCTTCAAAAGCTATTTTTTAATATCACATGTTCTTTGTTGTTTTTCTGTAAAAGTGGTTTGCCACTTGACAACAATAGGACAGTCCCAGGCTGACAAATGTTGAGAAACTATTCTGTATATACTAGTACAGTCACATAATGGATATTATTTAATGGAGGAAAAATGAGTTCTGATTAGACATTAGTGGGCCTACAAGAGCACCTAGACCTTATCAGGAACTGTAATTTAAAATAAATAAATAAATGTTTAAGGATGGCACTTAGAGTGCTTTTAAACTGAAAATGTTTAAAATAACGTTTAAAACTAAATACGGTATAAAATGAATCTAGCAACAGAAAGTCATTTTAAATGCGAGTGTTTTCCCGATTGGAGAAACCGACTTGATTCCTACTAATCCTCTTCAACTTTCTGGTGAAGATGGATGAACGTTCTACTTAAATGAAGTGACAGCTTCCTGCAAAAACAAGTGTAGCACTTTTAAGATTTCTGATGTTAAAAAAAAAAATAAAAATAAACAAAACAGGGGCATGTACAGTAATATGTGCTGTTTAGACCCTGACATAACCCACATGGTAACTTATTGTTGGCTAAGTCCCTCAGTCATTTTGTTATTTGTGTGGAAACAAGGTCAGACTAAAGAGCCAAGTTATGCACTCATTCGGTTTCTAGCTAGTTAGATTTGAGATAATACAATTCAAAGATTAGGGATGGGTTTAGTGAGGGTTACCAGGGATTGGGGGGGGCACTGTAGAAAAAAAAAAAACATCACTTTGGGCTCCTCCACACCAGTGCTGGAAATTGAAAGGGTGTGTTATTTATGCTAGTATCCTTGCTGATTCTATTGATCAACTTAATGTGAATTGTTTGTGTAGAATTATTAAACTAGTTGATTATGTAACAGTCACTTAAAGTGTAATGGTACAGATGCCTGCCTTTGGTGCTGGCAGCGTGGGATCGATTCCTGCTCAGTGATGGTGTTATCTGCCCTGCGTCTGACTGGCGACCAGCTTAGGGTGTAGTCCGCCTTTCGCCCAAAGCCAGTTGGGATAGGCTCCTGCTTTCCTGTAACACTTGTGAGGATAAGCGGCTTGGATAATGAATGGACAGATTATGTAACATGGGCTCCCAATTGTGTACATGCTGCGTGTATGTTTTATATTACGCTCCATGTCAGGAGTTTGCCATCTTGTGGCATCCAAACACAACTTAAAATACTTCTGTTTTTGGGTTGGGTGGGGGGTGAGGTATTATTTATTTGTGGATTCTGGCTATTCTCAGGTAGGCTTGGTCCATTTCACTTGTGACTAGCGGGGGTTCACGGGACTGTGAGCCTTGGGTCCTGTGCCTCGCCCAATTTCAACAAGTGTTCATGCATTGATTACATCTAGTATTGTTCCATCATTAGCATGTGTGGTTAAAACAAAGTATAGTCATCTAACCTAATCTCTAATCATACAAGAAGAATTTGAGTTGAAAGGGAAAACATTTTGAGAGTTTTAGTCAACCTTTGCATCGGAGCTGGCCGGTTATTGGTAAGGACGTCCCAGCTAGAGGTAGAACTGTCAGGAGATCACAGAAAACACAGTGCAAAAATCATTGATTTGATCAAAGTACAAAGTCTAATTAGTCATAACTGACTGTTTGAGATTAAAGGTGATATTTTGTCAGTAGTTCCCAAAAGGCTATCAGTACATTTGAGGCTGAAGAAGGAGTCGGCGTTGTAAAACAAGTACAATTAAGTCCAAGGGCATTTTTGGGCGACGCTGATGACAACAGAGGAGAGGTAGAATCAGCTTCTGAAGCAATTTTGATTAAATCCTGCACAAGCACCGCGGGGGCACGCACAAAAGAATCACAGCGCCGGTTTTCATTCAAAGTAGTAATTAGGAAGGCAAGTCATAAGTATTGGACAAGAGTGCCGGTGTTATTGCAGCAGAGCAAAGAGGATCAGATTATCTCCAGCGCTAATCTCAGGCTCACTTTCCCTTGTTTTTCACTTTCATGGTTCAATTCCACCAAGGAGATTACAAATTGACTGAGTTTATTTATTGGAGGCCGACCATCACAAAGAATTTCAGCGCCTACGTGAGGATTTTTTGGGATCACACAGCCCATGACGCTGTTACTTCTTCTGGCGCAGGTGTCAACGACAACATCGCGGAAACGCACACGATCAGAGCGCTGAAAGAAGCTTAGTTGAATGGAATGCAGCCGTCATTAGTGTGAGAGATTCCTCGTGCTGCAGCCTTGACAGGTCAAACATCTGTTGTGGGGATGGAGAGCATCGCTGTCCGGCCACTAAATAAACGCCGTGAGGAAATAACACTTGCATGAATTATAAATCAATAAATAAATGACTCAGACCTTGTTGACTACTCAGTTATCGCTGTTGTTTTCGACGTAAGGAAAAGTCTTCCTCCAAAAAGAATTAAGTCGAATTCAAGCAGTGTTCCAATTTAGGCTTATGAATGCTGAAGGAATAATAATAAAATATATATATATATATATATATATATATATTATATATATATATATATATATATATATATATATATACATATATATTTCAGAAAAATTGCATCGTGTTAGGATGACAAATTTGTATTTATAGACAAAAAATGATGACAAAAATGATTTTTCTTATTCTAGAAAAAAGTTGTATCTTTCTAAAAAAACATTTTCCCAAGATAAAGTATTATAAATAATAAATAAAGTCAAAGTTTAACAAGCGAAGAGTCATATTTTAATACCCAAATTTTAAAGATACAATATTATTTTGGAAATTTTAACCCATTTATGTTGGAAAAGACACTTATATTAGATGCTTTTTTCACTGTACAGTAACAGTAATACTTTTTTCAAAAAGATTTTAATCCTACAATAATATGTCTTTTGTTCAACCCCGATCCCTCCACCCTCTAAACTGTCAGACTTGGTGATGATATGTCATAATCTCCCGCGACTCTTGTGAGGATAAGCGGCTAAGAAAATGGATGGATGCATGGATGCATGGATGGATGGATGGATGGGCAGATGTCATAATCATATCCGTAATCATGTCTAATGCTACGCTAGTGGAGTAATTGGTTTAGCATTTTTTTTTGTTACCATGTACTGTATATGTATGCACCTTTTTGAATAATACCATGTAATAGTTTCCGTAAATTGTTAAAAGTGTTAGCCTAAAAGCATAATTGAAAAAATATATGAAATTATGTAATATATCTGTAAAAAAGCAAGCCCCACCTCACCCCAATCGAAAGCACGAGCCGTGTGCAGCAAAAGGTACCATCCCCGAAAATTAGTCAGACAGAGCTATAGAATTGTTAGTAGTCTAAATCACCCGTAATTTCATTCATGATGATGGAAAGCTGGGATCAATTCATCTCGATTATACGGCATTTGTAGTTTCCCAAGTAGATTGTTGAACTGTTCTCATTTGAGAATAACGCTGAAGGATTTTTATCATTCCAAAAGGGGATGTTACAAAGAACCCAGTTAATAAGCGCTAGTTGTGTCCTTGTCAGGGATGAGTGCCACCTGTTTACAGCGACTGTTTCATGGCGGAGGAGAGTGAAAAATCTGCCGAGAGACAGGAGAGTTAAAGCAGTCGCACCCAAACGGCGGCAAACTGCCGCGCAGCCATTTTCAGGACAGGTCCAGAGTCGAGAACTGACCTAGCTACGCGTCTTACCGTATGGTCTTAATGATGAAGCGGACGATGACGGCCAAGCCTACGCATCCGCACATTACGCCTACCACGATGGCGGTGACCTCACCTGTGAGCAGCAAGTCATCAAAACCTCAGGGCGAGGAAACCACAAAGCGCAGTGATGTCGGACTTACCAGAAGTGAGCTCCTTGCCTGACTCTACGACAGACAAAGAACAGAATGAATCATCAGCGTCACATTCATCACGGTGATAGCAGGCTTTATCTGATCAGAGTGCGGCGGCCTCGCTGCCTTCGACTGCATGGTTGATGTTTCAAGCCTTCCAGTTCAATCGCTCTCCATAAAGAGCACTTGACGCAAATGATTTCTCCTTTTGTCTTTTTCTCCAATTCGGTCTCCCCCTTTCCTTTCTCCCTGTCCCCCTTTTTCCTCTCCTGTTTCTCAGCTAGGCCAACAATGAAGTCAGTGTTTTGCTTTCTCAAAATCCTTTTTTCTTTTTTTTTTCTAATCAGCTCGCAAACAAACACCGCGCTTTTCCAACCCCTCCTCTCCATTTCTGTCACCCTTCACTCAGAAGGCTTTAAGATTCCCACATCTCCCAGCTGGTATTGTTGAATACAAGCAAAATATTACAAAGCAGTACTAAGTGGAGCGTAACAATAGTCTCTTTCACAAGGAGATCTTGCAAGAAGATGCAGCATGCATTTTCCTGTCCTTGAGATCTCAGTAATGCGTACAGATTTTTTTTTTCTTTTTTCTTGTTACCGGCAGTGTCTTAAAAGCAAGAAGTGAAATGAACTGCACCAACATTTAATGGCTTCCTCCTTGGTAAGGGCCACCTCGACAAGAAATATATGACGCTGTGCTAGTGTATTTCATGTTGTGCTCAGACAGTGCATACTTAACTGTACATATTGCCAATAAAATACTTCATATGTACAAATATGAAAGAGTTATTTTAAATAATCTTAGTTTCACATCAGAAGTATCACGTTGAAATACTTTTATTCGGATATTTTTTTTAAATGACAATTCGGATCATTTGGTTGTTCTACTTGATCTATTGCCAACGTATTGGACAAGGACTCATTACTGGCAGGTACTTAAAGTCAAGTAACTCAGACTCACGTGCAAAAAAAAAAAATGTAAATGTGATATTCCTGCACATCAAGGTGTTAAATATGGAGTGAAATATGTGCTAATCACACAACCTTGCCGTTTCTCACCTGCAGTGAAGGAGGCAAAGACGGCCCTGTGGTTGAGCGGCTGCGTGGCGCGGTAGTTGTCCTGCAGCAACATCCGGTCGGGATCGGTAGCTTTGCTGGAGTACAATACGGTCTCCATCTTCAGCAGCTGCGGAGAACAAAAGGATGGATGGATGGAGGGGTGGATGGATGGACCCTCCTGGTGCACTACAACAGTAAAGTCAGTGTTTTGTTTTGCGTAGCGATGATGTCATCAATACCCTGACATTCTGTATTCTATTACTTTGCCGGCTGGTGATTTTATGTATTGAATTTCATGTATAGTATCTAGTACTGTAGATGTGTACCATATTGAAACTTGCTTTGGACATTTGATGTCACAAATCTATAAAAAAAAAAATGTACATTAAAACTCGGCACAATAATTGCGGGGTTAAATGTTGTACAGATGATCACACAAGTGATCACTTGTGGGGATGTGAATACCAGTACATGTTTTCTGTGGACATGTTTAAGTCACCTGCAGTTTTCACCTGCTCGTTCTGTATTAAGAGTACACACTTAACATTGTGTGATGGCAAACCAGCCAAGAGAATCACTTCAATTCTGCAAGATGCTCTTCTGCATTTGAAGTTGTCTCCGTGTAAGACAATTAACTCTTTTTTTTAAATGTACCAGCTGCCGACATCCACCAAATTCCGAAAAACAGGTCAAATACGCCTAACCCACAGTTCCGCACCATGCCTGATTATCACAAAAACAGAGTACTGTATGTGACATTTCTTTCCTCACCTTTTTTTAAATTTAGCCCTAATCCTGTTTTGTAATATAATGATGTGTCTCATGCTAAATATTAATTTGAGAATACGTTGTAGGCGAGTAAAAATAATATTTATGAGCTGGAAGTGTGTTTGCGTACTGCTTTACAATGATTGCCCTATTGTATCATGTGAAAACTGAAAAATTCTTACTCGTGTGTTTGAAAAGTATGTTGAGATAACTTGAGTTTTGGATGTACGCAGGGGTCGGCCCCACCTGAGCCTTGGAGATTTGAACCCTCTCGTGGAACAGCGTCCAGATAACGCTCTGGTAGCAGGGTGGTGTCGTCAGGGAGCCATTGTAGCGATAATAGCGTCCCAGGTCCTCGGGAAGTAGCGACTGCACGTCAAAGGCTGGTATGAACACTTTCTGGTCTATAGGGACAAAAGGAAAAACAAAGCTATTTTTTAAATTCATAGTCACCCCCACCAAAAATGTTTAGAACTGCCTCTATTAGACGTTTAAATTGTAAATATGATGTAAACTATCATTCCAAAGCAATTATTCTTTGAAACTCTTCATACCTTTAAAAAAATTTACATATGATTTGAGTTTGCAAAAAATGCTTTACAATTGGGCATGTACAGACAGAATACAGTAACTTCCACTCGCAATCCTTGCTGGATTTAGCTCCTCCCAGACATGTAAAGTTTTTTATTTAGTTGCGATGTATCAATTTAACATATTTTCTTTACAGAAATTTCTACTGAGACAGGGCTTTGATGGCAATTTATGGCATCCTAGGGATTTTCAGGACCTGTACCAAACACTTAAAACTCCATCGTTCAGCTGTGACAAAGCATTGAACTCCACTCATTTCACAATAAGCAGCACTTTATCAGATAGTGAACATTTCTTTAAAAATAAGTTTTAAAATTTTTATTTCCACTCCCATAAGAAGTTTATAATGCAAAATGCCATCGATGGGAAATCTCAAATATTTGCACACAAAGTGTGGCAACACATGTAGTAAGTTGATATAATAATTCTTACAGGCATATTTTCTTTGTTCTTTGCGAAATATGACAACTATTACTGCATCTTGCATACAGCTGTGACCATCTCAATGTACATCTGGATGTCTATTTTATACTGCCCCCAGGTGGCCAAGGTGCACACACCAGAAGAAGAAGAAGCAAAACGTCCTCTGAAAACACTTTAATTATCCATCCATGCATCCATCCATTTTTTTAGCCGCTTCTCCCCACAAGGGTCGCGGGAGTTCTGGAGCCTATCCCAGGTGTCATCGGGCAGCAGGCCGGGTACACCCTGGACTGGTTGCCAGCCAATCGTAGGGCACATGGAGACAAACAGCTGCACTCACAATCACACCTCGGGGCAATTTTGAGTTTCCAATTAATGTTGCATGTTTTTGGAATGTGGGAGGAAACCAGATTACCTGGGGAAAACCCACACAGGCACGGGGAGAACATGCAAAATCCACAGAGGCGGGGCCAGGGTTGAACCTGAGCTGTGAGGCCAATGCTTTACAGCTGTTCCACCGTGCTGCCGCATTTTAATTATTTAGATTGTATTTAGTCATGTCATTATTTTTCCCTATTAAAAAAGACATTATAAACTGTTTTTTTTGTGTGAGGCTGGAATAGATGAATGTCATTTCCATTCATTTGACTGGAGAAGGATTATTTGAGATTCATGTGTTTCAAGTCAGTGGTCTAAACACAATACAGTAGTACAGACTGTGGTCATACTTGCATGTCTGACGCGGCTCAGGTAATTGATGATGTTGTTAAATCCCGGGTTGGTCTCCTCACCTGTCTGAGGAACATATAACTTGACAATCCCCGAGACAATTCACGTCATATTTGCATCAACATACGTTAAGCGTCATCTCCGCCTTACCACAATGAGAATTCCTAGGACAGCTAGGCCGTCCCTCTGCGTCATAGCAGCGGACACGTTGGGGTAGAGCTCGGAGTTGTAGTGCACCACGTGCAGCTGGAAAGTGGAGGGAAGAGAACTGTTACTTTCTCCGATTGCATGGTGGCTCCGCGCAGCTGAGGGTCAAAAACGGGCTTCATTATGTGTGCATTCGTTCATTTGATTTGCAATGCTTTCATGTCTGAGTTTCACCTGTTCACCGCTGAGGAAATTGTTGTTGGCCAGCAGTACCCCGACTAGATGGCCTAAAGATTATCTGATTTAGAAAAATTTGTGTAAGTCACGCATAATCATGCTCGCGGGGTCATAATTAATCGGTAAATCGACAACTAATCAATCGTCCTGTATCTCAATGATGGTTTTGATAATCAATGAATGATTTAGGCATATTTTTTAAAACTTGAAATCATCGAAATCCTCTGATTTCAGCCTTTCAGTAGCAAATAATTTCCAATCTCTGTAGTCCTGCACCAACAAAACCAAATAAACAACAATAATCAGTTGATACGCAGAAGAAGGGAAAAGATATTTGACAAAAGTCCTGAAATGTAACTTTTTTTTTTAATCTGATTAATTGATTAAATGGGATTGGGCAATAATCAAGAGAATAATTTAAGACTGACAGCCGTAAATCATGTGGTTCAGTTTACAGATCAGATGCACTAGCTCTATTGTCTGAATCGGATCGGTCTTTTGAACAACCTTTTTTTTTATTTAGTATTCTAGTATTCAGTATTGGCCAAATAAAGTGAATGTGATTCTGAAATACACAATATAGCAGAAATAAGTGGAGGATGTCGAGTGGAATGCATTTTGTTCATTGCTAACCATGCATTTAACATCATAATAATACATAATAAGTAAAACTGGTTTGTAATCTTGTTTAAAATAAGCAGAAAATAGATAGAGATACATTATGAGAATTCCGTGCGAACGACCCCCGGTCGGTACTGCTTTTTACTGGGTTTGTATTCCGTAAGCATTTCTTTCATGTGTACAGGACCTAAATCATTTAGTGTTTTATCGACCAGTAGCAGAACGTTAAAATCTATTCTAAAGAGGATTGGAGTTATATGCTCTGACTGCTTTGTTTTGGTCAGAACACGAGTTGGAGCATTCTGAATTAGCTGCAGCTGTTTAATACTCTTTTTGGGGAGTCCAGTCAGAAGACTATTACAGTAGTCAAGTCTACTTGAGATAAAAACATGGATGAGTTTCTCCTGGTCTGCTTGACACATACATGATTTTACTCTATATATGTTCTTCAGATGGTAGAAGGCAGTTTTTGTGATTGATTTGATATGATTGTTGAAAGTCAGGTAGGAATCAATCAGAATACCAAAGTTTCGGACTTGGTCTTTGTTTTTTAAAGATATAGAGTCCAGGTGTTTACTAACAGTAATTCTTTTTTCTTTATTTCCAAAAACTATTGTCTCAGTTTTGTTGTGATTTAGTTGAAGAAAATTTTGGCTCATCTAGTTATTTATCTAATTTAGACAGTGGCACAATACCTCAATTGAATTGTCGTCATTTGTAGGCACTGCTAAATATAATTGTGTGTCATCTGCATAGCTTTGGGAGTCAAAATAACATTTTTGAAGAATTTGACCCAAGGGTAACATATACAGGCTGAACAGTAGAGGTCCAAGAACTGACCCTTGAGGGACCCCATAGGTCATTGCCATTCGCTGAGAGCAAGCACCTCCAATAGTCCCAAAGTCGCTCCTTTACTCCAGGTAGGACCTAAACCATTTAAGGACTGTTCCATATAATCCTACCCACGTTTTCAACCTGTTTAGCAGTATATTGTGATCTACCGTATCAAAAGCCACGCTGAGATCCAACATACCACAATTGACACCGTTCCTGAGTCAGTCTTCAACCTTTTATCATTTAGCACTTTGATAAGGGCAGATTCTGTACTGTGATGAGTTCGGAAACCTGATTGAAATATGTCAAAAAGTCCATTTAAATTCAAGAAATTGCTGAGTTGATTAAAAGTGACTTTCACAAGAATCTTGGCTATGAATGGGAGATTTGAGAAGGGTCTATAGCTTGCTGACATGGAATCTTTCAGTGCTTTGTTTTTTAGAAGAGGCTTAACAGCAGCGACTATAAGAGCTTTGGGAAGCTTGCCAGACTGAACTGAGCAATCGATTATTTGCTGCAAATCAGGTAGCAATGACTTCACAATAGTTTTGAAAAAGTCAGATGGTATTGAGTCGAGACAGCTTGTTGATGGTTTCAACTGCTGAACAGTTTTCTCTACAGTTTTTTTGTTCAACTGACAAATTAGGAGAGTTTTCTCTGGATGGCTTCAGATGTGAGATCATTCTATCTTTTTGCTGATTTGTGCTGACATTTGACCTGATGAATTGTATTTTTTCATTAAAATAGGCAAACTCATTGCATTTGCCAGCTGTTACGAGTTCTGGATCTATGTGATTCGGGGGGGGGGGGTTGTAAGCTTGTCAACCACAGCAAATACAGCACGGGTATTGTTGAGCATCTTACTGATGATTTCAGAAAAGTGTTGCTATCTAGCTCTAATTAATTCTTGGTTAAACTTACAAAGACACTGTTTGTGGAGGTCATGGTCAATTTGGAGTTTAGTTTTTCTCCACTTGCATTCTGCTTTCCTACACTCCGATTTAGATCTCTTGACCATCATTGTGCTCCTCCACTGTGTTCTAGGTCACCTTAGGATGGTTTTAGTTTTAACAGGAGCAACAGCATTCATACAATACAAAAAATACACAAGAATGGTCAGAAATAGCCATATCCCTAATATCAATCAATAGAATTTCAACATCCTTAGGCATGACCAGGTCTAAGATGTGACCTTGAGTGTGAGTTGGACTGTTAATATGTTGAGAGAGGTCAAATGTGTCTAGTATGGCAGAAAGTTCTTTGGATGTTTTTTCCATGTTATTGTCAACATGAATGTTAAAGTCCCCTGTTATGACAAAATAGTTGTACAAATAACTGACAGCAGTTCTGAAAAATCCTCCATAAATGTTCCATTGTATCTTGGAGGTCTATAAATTATTAAAATGATAACCTTTGGGTCACCCTTAACTCTTAGTCCCGTACTGATAAATAGTTGGATGGCTACGTTTTACTTTTACTTGAGTCATATTATTCTAAAGTAACAGTACTCTTAGTTGTTTGCAATATTTGGCCACTCTACCCAGCTTTGCTGATAATAAAAGCTCATAACTGGATTATTCAGCAACATTTTCATGGCAGTGATTCTGATGAGGACACCAAAGAGAGTCACATTGACCCATTCGTGCTTAGTTCCTCTGGATGAAAGTTTTTTTTTTTTTCTGATATTTTAACATTTAAATATTGAAATTGTGTTTTCATACCTCTGCCTCTGCACTTTGGCCGTTGATAGTGTGTTCACTCCCCCCGGAGTTCGGGCCGCCGTTGCCCCAGTGAAGGTGCATTTGTACGGCTGAGAACAGCCAGGGAAGCCCACTGAGGCTCATCCAGTCCGGCAGCTCGATCACAGCTGGTGGTGAATGGCAGTTGAGCAAAGAATTTAACCACACACTAATTCAATAAGTGAATTTTAATGTTCACTCGTGTCTTTAAAAAAAAAAAAAAACAGCTGAAAACTTTGCATTGAATCATTTGCTGAGCTGCTATTCAACCCTGCAGCATGAGCACAGATGCTGCTCGGTTATGCGAAGGAAGAAAAAAAAAAGCCGCTGCCATGGTTACCTGTGTGTCCATTATTGTACAATGTGAATGGTCGGTTGCCGTGCTGACTGTAGCCCAGCGGGGTGAGGGGCGTCAGGGCGGGGTCATATTTAGTTTGGGTGGTCACCACGTCAACAGGAGACTGAGAAGTACCAGCGCACTCGGGGAAATGTTCCGACCACTCAGACTGACCCACCATGCCTTTGTGAGGAAACGCAGAACTGATTGGTGAGGTTCATCCTTGTATGGCCTTTAGTCTGGTTTAATATACGAAAATATTAATGTAAAAATATACAGTAAGTTTAAAACATCATAGAGATTTAAAGAATAGGTTTGAGGCCAGCTAAGATGTACCGTAAAATTCTGCATTCATTCTTATGCAATACACTCAATTGTGACAACAAACGTCATGTATTTGGCTTTATTCCATTGGCATCTTAAGATCCTTCTTTCTTGTCCATTTAAGTAATGAAAAAAATTGGTCGAACAGTACTTTTAGAAGAATGAAATTGCAGCAAGTCTCTGTGGAAAACAAACCTAATACTGTACAGTACAAAATGTTCCCAGTAATTCAAACTAGTTACAATAATGAAAAGATCTTTTTCACTGTCAACTAAAGAAAACAGTATTTTGTAATGTTTATTACAAGAGAAGTACCGGTATATTAAATTGCATTTTCTAAGCATTCCACATCTTTGTTACAAGGTTGCAATATTTATGTATAGATTATCACTTTTTGAATGTTACAAATACCAATTTGTAGTTTACAAAATACAAAAAAACTCCAAATTAAAATCTATTTTGCTTGTGCCTGATTTCAAGACTTTTTTTTCTCTTTCAAGATGGTTTTCTTTTTATGCCTGTGTCCTGTCTCAAACGTTAATTTCTTTCATTTTGTGTGTGTGTGTGTGTGTGTGTGTGTGTGTGTGTGTGTGTGTGTGTGTGTGTGTGTGTGTGTGCGCACCTCCCACATCTTTTATTGAACTGTCTCCACTCCCTTCTGTTCTCTGATCGGTTTCTTATGTTGCGAGGAGGTGGTTGTGTTTCTTTTATTTATTGCGGTCTCATCCTTGTTTGTTTTTTCTCCCTGCTGGGCTGCATTTAATTACCTGATATTTATGCTAAACTTCTTTAGATTAGAGTTAACTGTGTAATAGATGTCAGCTTTTGAAAAAGAACAAAATTGTAGAATTCCTCTAATAAGGTGCAAAACTTAATGCTCATATTATTTTTGTAAGAAAATAAGGCAAGCAGGCTTGTTGAGATATACAGTAACTTTTAAATGTACAGTTGATAAAATAGCTTTAACTACATTTCGTTACATAAATCATTTTGAAATGAGAGAATGATATGGGCATAACTCAGAGCAGTGAAAATAAGCATGGACAGGCATGTCTAATTGCATCTTAAGAAGAGAGAATTTGAATTTCAATTGCGTGAAGAGGAATGTTTGGAAAAACCCCAGTGACATTGCAACATATTGTACATGTAAAATAATCCTCGGAACGTTTGCATCTTTTTTTTTTGTTTTTTTCCAGAGAAAAGATTTTTAGGACTTTAGATGTCAAGGTGGCTCTATTTTAGGGACATGCTAATGCTTCGACTCTTTAAGGTATTTTTCAAAGACACCTTAAACAATGTCATGGCTTGGTGCCCGAGTGGTAAGCACCTCCGCTTCACACTTCTCAGTCTGAATGTTGGATCTACCCTTCCTGTGGAGTTTGCATGTGCTATCCATGCTTATGTGGGTTTTTCTTTGGGTACTCTGGTAATGCAGCCCTATGGGGGGCACAAACCAGTGCAATCTGTAGGCCGGTCCCAAGCCCGGATAAATGCAGAGGGTTGCGTCAGGAAGGGCATCCGGTGTAAAAACTGTGCCAAACAAATATGAGCGTTCATCTAAAGAATCCCATACCGGATCGGTCGTGGCCCGGGTTAACAACGCCCGCCCCCGGCACTGCTAACCAGGGCGTCGGTGGAAATTCAGCTACTGTGGGTCGAAGACAAAGAAGAGGAGGAAACCGGATCCAGCGTCAGAAGAAAAAGAGGAATGCACAGAGCCTACAACTGAGTGTAGGGACTTTGAATGTTGGGACTATGACAGGAAAAGATCAGGAGTTGGTTGACATGATGATTAGGAGAAAGGTTGATATTCTGTGCATCCAAGAGAGCAGGTGGAAAGGTAGTAAGGCTAGAAGTTTGGGAGCAGGGTTTAAGTTATTCTACCACGGAGTAGATGGGAAGAGAAATGGAGTAGGGGTTATTTTAAAGGAAGAGCTGGCTAAGAATGTCTTGGAGGTGAAAAGAGTATCAGATCGAGTGATGAGACTAAAATTTGAAATTGAGGGTGTTATGTACAATGTGGTTAGCGGCTATGCACCACAGGTAGGATGTGACCTAGAGTTGAAAGAGAAATTCTGGAAGGAACTAGATGAAGTAGTTCTGAGCATCCCAGACAGCGAGAGAGTTGTGATTGGTGCAGATTGTAATGGACATATTGGTAAAGGAAACAGGGGCGATGAAGAAGTGATGGGTAAGTACGGCATCCAGGAAAGGAACTTTGAAGGGCAGATGGTGGTGGACTTTGCAAAAAGGATGGAGATGGCTGTAGTGAACACTTATTTCCAGAAGAGGGAGGAGCATATAGTGACCTACAAGAGCGGAGGTAGAACCACGCAGGTAGATTATATTTTGTGCAGACGATGTAATCTGAAGGAGGTTACTGACTGTAAAGTAGTGGTAGGGGAGAGTGTAGCTCGACAGCATAGGATGGTAGTATGTAGGATGATTCTGGTGGTGGGTAGGAAGATTAAGAAGACAAAGGTAGAGCAGAGAACCATGTGGTGGAAGCTGAGAAAGGAAGAATGTTGTGCGGCCTTCCGGAAAGAGGTGAGACAGGCTCTCGATGGACAACCGAAGCTCCCGGAAGACTGGACGACGACAGCCAAGGTGATCAGAGAGACAGGCAGGAGAGTACTTGGTGTGTCATCTGGTAGGAAAGGGGAGAAGGAGACTTGGTGGTGGAACCCCAAAATACAGGGAGTCATACAAGGAAAGAGATTAGCGAAGAAGAAGTGGGATACTGAGAGGACTGAGGAGAGGCGAAAGGAGTACATCGAGATGCGACGTAGGGCAAAGGTAGAGGTGGTAAAGGCTAAACAAGAGGCATATGAAGACATGTACACCAGGTTGGACACGAAAGAAGGAGAAAAGGATCTCTACAGGTTGGCCAGACAGAGGGATAGAGATGGGAAGGATGTGCAGAAGGTTAGGGTGATTAAGGATAGAGATGGAAATGTGTTGACTGGTGCCGGTAGTGTGCTAAATAGATGGAAAGAATACTTTGAGAAGTTGATGAATGAAGAAAATGACAGAGAAGGAAGAGTTGAAGAGGCAAGAGTGAAGGACCAGGAAGTGGAAATGATTACTAAGGGGGAAGTCAGAAAGGCATTACAAAGGATGAAAAATGGGAAGGCAGTTGGTCCTGATGACATACCGGTAGAGGTATGGAAGCAATTTGGAGAGATGGCTGTGGAGTTTTTGACCAACTTATTCAACAGAATACTAGCGGGCGAAAAGATGCCTGAAGAATGGAGGAAAAGTGTTCTAGTTCCCATTTTTAAGAACAAAGGGGATGTTCAGAGCTGTGGGAACTATAGAGGAATAAAGTTGATGAGCCACACAATGAAGTTATGGGAAAGAGTAGTGGAGGCTAGACTCAGGACAGAAGTAAGTATCTGCGAGCAACAGTATGGTTTCATGCCTAGAAAGAGTACCACAGATGCATTATTTGCCTTGAGGATGCTCGTGGAAAAGTACAGAGAAGGTCAGAAGGAGCTACATTGCGTCTTTGTGGACCTAGAGAAAGCCTATGACAGAGTACCAAGAGAGGAACTGTGGTACTGCATGCGTAAGTCTGGTGTGGCAGAGAAGTATGTTAAAATAGTACAGGACATGTATGATGGTAGCAGAACAATGGTGAGGTGTGCCTTAGGTTTGACAGAGGAATTTAAGGTGGAGGTGGGACTGCATCAGGGATCAGCTCTGAGCCCCTTCCTGTTTGCAGTGGTAATGGATAGGCTGACAGATGAGGTTAGACTGGAATCCCCTTGGACCATGATGTTCGCAGATGATATTTTCATATGCAGTGAAAGCAGGGAGCATGCAGAGGAACAATTGGAAAGATGGAGACATGCACTGGAAAGGAGAGGAATGAAGATTAGCAGAAGTAAAACAGAATATATGTGCGTGAATGAGAAAAGTAGAGGGGGAAGAGTGAGGCTACAGGGAGAAGAGATAGCGAGGGTGGATGACTTCAAATACTTGGGGTCAACAATACAGAGCAATGGAGAGTGTGGTCAGGAAGTGAAGAAACGGGTCCAAGCAGGTTGGAACAGCTGGCGAAAGGTGTCTGGTGTGTTATGTGACAGAAGAGTGTCTGCTAGGATGAAGGGCAAAGTTTACAAAACAGTGGTGAGGCCGGCCATGATGTACGGATTAGAGACAGTGGCACTGAAGAAACAACAGGAATCTGAACTGGAGGTGGCAGAAATGAAGATGTTGAGGTTCTCGCTCGGAGTGACCAGGTTGGATAGGATTAGAAATGAGCTCATTAGAGGGACAGCCAAAGCTGGATGTTTTGGAGACAAGATTCGAGAGAGCAGACTTCGATGGTTTGGACATGTTCAGAGGCGAGAGAGTGAGTATATTGGTAGAAGGATGCTGAGGATGGAGCTCCCAGGCAAAAGGGCGAGAGGAAGACCAAAGAGAAGGTTTATGGATGTGGTGAGGGAAGACATGAGGGCAGTTGGGGTTCGAGAGGAAGATGCAGGAGATAGGCTAAGATGGCAAAAGATGACACGCTGTGGCGACCCCTAACGGGACAAGCCGAAAGGAAAAGAAGAAGAAGACTCTGGTGTCCTCCCACATTGCCAAAACATCCATGCTGTGGCAGTCCTAGCTTGCATGTCGCACTGTGCAAAAAAAAAAAGCAATGCACACGTCCGGGGCTTTGAAAACTTTAAATTGTCCGTAGGTGTGAGCGTGAATGGTTTGTGCCCAGTGATTGGCTGACTACCAGTCCTAGGTGTACCCCACCTCTTGCCAGAAGGCAGCCGATTGGATGGATGGACAGACATGAAGCAATGTAGGGCCAGCTCATCCAATCAGCATCACGCACATGCACAACACGAGGACCACAACCCTTAATGATGTAAACAAGCAACCCCCAACCACGCTGTAGTTTTAATCACCACCCCTATTTTCTCCCTCTCCACCCCAGCACCATGACGCAACTTAAAAAATCAGCACCTCCACTCATCGCCATGGAGGTCTCTATGGTAACCAGAGGCCAAATATTCTGAACCTCTGTGCTGGTCCACCTCTCTAAAAATCCTGAATACATCAACAACAAAGGCTTACACATGCACACAGTGATTCATGTACGCAAATATCCGGTAATGGATAACCCCCACATATTTCCCATCTCTTTTCTATCATTGAACGTGACTGCGCTTCCCATGAGATTCTTTCCTTTTTTGGGTAAAGCAACTTTCCACTTCAGCTAACACCCAAGTGCAGGGCCTCATTATACAATGCTGTCGCACAACCACAAACAATCGTGCGTCATCACAAGACCCTAAATACAAGCATCTTCAATTAAAGGGGTCCGGAGAGGGGGAAATGTCTTAAAGCCATGCTCCATAATGTATAGTATGCACTATAACTAACTCCTAAATACTTCATTCTCACAAAAAAAAGATATAATTTTGCTCACGCAAATTTTGTCCAACTTTATTGAAATTGGTGTAGTAGAGGGATGCTCTCTAGCGGTATTCAAAATAATGCCAAAGTGCTCTTTAGTTGTATTTAACTTTTTCTTTTTTTTTGCTCAAAACATTTGCATCTAATCATTAATTGTTTTAAAAATGTATTTAGGTGCAGTTTTTATTTAATGCCGCACTGATTACAGTTCAGCTTTCCACACAATAATAATTCACAAACTGACGCATTTTGCTTGGTGCGAAACTGTTTGTGAAGGGATTTTTATGAGCTCTGAGATCCCAGATAGACGGAATGAGTGATTGAGTGGACAAATCGCTCCTTTTTAAGCAACGGATTCCCACTGGGCTGCAAATTTAGTCAAATGTTTAGCTCCCTGTACTTATACAGTCATTCATCTGCCACGGAACAAATTTGTCTATTTGTAAAACATTCCCAGTGACATTGGCTGTATATAGTCCAACAACAAATATCGTTGCAGATCCAAGGTGCTAAATCTAGGCGAGTGGAGTGTGACCAACTTTCTGAATTGAGGCTCAAATCGTGTCTTTTTTTATTTTTAGGTGCTCAAATGTGTATCATTATGATAAAGGTACACTAGGCCTCATTCACTAATAAATGCGTAGAAATGTTCTCACTTTGTGGAAAAGTGGAGGATATACGCAAAGTCACTGTCAAATTCATGATGTGCACACTGACTTTTTTTTTTTTTGTCCCTACGCCACTGAAATCTGCATAAGACACGCCCCTATTCCCAAAATCAATCTTACTCATATGGGACCATGTGCAAAGCTTAAAAGTCACCAGAGATTTCCCCAAATTCTTAATAATTTTCTTAATCTTGATCCAATTTTCAAAAACTTGGTATTATCTGAAAGCTTGCTAAACACAAATTGACACCATACGATAATCATGTTAATCATTTTAAATTCCAAAGTTGAATTTCTAAATGTGGTACAGATCCTGATGACAAAAAAATGAAATCAGAAAATGAACAAACATTGCACTGTTCTTCAAATACATAGTAGTGAGGAATAAATATAGTCCAGCAAAGAGGCAATTGTAGTTGATAAAATTATTGAAATTAGCATTGAAATTGACAGAAAATTCATTAGCCAATTGCCAATCGGAGTCCATCACGATTAAACTGCGCCACCGGTGATACGTGTGGGACTCAATCTGTCATATTTCCACATACAAAATTGCAGAAAATTATATAAATCATATTACTTTAGACTGCTGAAGACTTAAATTAGCAAACATGAGCAGTCCGTTTGCATGTCTGGCTTGAGTGCCAATGTCGGCTTCCATGGAGACAATTTACACACACATTTACAAAACAAACAAACAAACAAAAAAACACTATAAAGTATATTAATCAAATAAGATTAAAAGTAATGAAGTGTTCATTGAATGATACTGGACAGTCTAACAATGAGCAAATTCCTGGTTTTAGTCATATTTTAAAGCCAGCACAGTGGCCCAGCTGTACAGTGTCAGTTCTGAGGACCGTTGTTGAATTCCCGGCCCCACCTGTGTGAAGTTTGCATGTTCTCCCCGTGCTTGCATGGGTGTTCTTCGGGCACTCCAGTTTTCTCCCACATTATCTCCCACAACATGCATTCACTGGAGACTCAAAATTGCCCCAAGGTGTGATTGTGAGTGCGACTGTTGTCTGTCTCCTTGTGCCCAGCGATTGGCTGGCAACCAGTTCGGGGTGTACCCCGCCTCCTGCCCGTTGACAGCTGGGATAGGCTCCAGCACTCCCCGCAACCCTTGTGAGGACAAGCGGGTAAGAAAATGGATGGATGGCTGCAGTTATCAAAATTATTGATCTTGTTTTCATCAATTACTGTATTTGCAATATGTTACGCATCTTGGGTAGAAGACTAGCGTTTGAAGTTTTTCGCAAGGTGATCCTGCGTGATGTCTGCGTCTGCATGGTCTGAGGAGGTTCTAAAATTGTTTGAGTACGAGCATACTGGTGAGTCACAGATTTTTGCGTCAAAAATATGCATGCATGATTTATGCACAAATCTGTGCGAACACAGTTAGAGAATGTGGCCCAATGTTTCGTTTTTTTTTTTTTGTTACATAAGCTGAAGCAATGCACTGATCATATTTTACATAACTGTATTTGACATGGAATCAAAAGCATCCTGTCTGCCGCAATCATTGTGTGGTTGCGTATCTTAACTGTATCGGATCATAAATCCCTTAACAGTTCTATACGTCTCTTGCGGAATGACTGGCACCAAACCCCTCAAACTGAAAGACATACGGGACCTTGCCAGCCTTTTGTCTCAGTGGGATTAAGTATTGTAAATGACCCTCAAGGTCATCTGGCCGCCAGCCTTTTTGTTCTTCTCCCTTCATGCAAGGGTTTCCATTTTAGTAAATGTTCCACGTCTTGTTTTGCTCAGAGTTTGTTCGCCTGTGCCACACCACCCGAACAGCTCAGAAGTAATTGAAAATTATCTGGCCATTGTTTGGCACTGGATAGTATTTGTCAACTTTTCTCCACTTTTGAGTCAGGTGCTGTCAACCTGTGTATTTGTTGTCTTTTTGGTAATTGTATAATTCCTCTGCCTTTTTCCACATCTGGACATGTGTTCCTCATTTTAGTTATTGTGCATTGTGTTTGTCTGTACGGTCCTATGTTTTAACATTGGAGATTTTGGGGGTACTTGGAGAGCAAATTATTTTTGAGCTGGTATTTGGTGCAAAAACCTTGAAACATTAATCTAAAGAGTTATTTCTTAAGGTACCATGGAAAGCAGCAATCAGCAAATCTGAAATTTCGTACGAGTAGTTTTTAATCATTTACAGTGCAGAAAATATGTATTTGAACACCCTGCTATATTGCAAGTTCTCCCACTTAGAAATCATATAGGGGTCTGCAATTTTCATTGTAGGTGCATGTCCACTGTGAGAGAGATCATCTAAAAAGAAAAATCTAGAAATCACAATGTATGATTTTTATGAATTGTACAACTCCATACGACGATTTGTGTGATACAGCTGCAAATGGTAAAAAAGTAAAAGTATTTGAACACTTGTCTATCAGGTAGAATTCTAACCCACAAAGACCTGTTTTTTTTGTCTTCATACAGTCCTCAAAGTCTGGACCTCCAGGAATTTGAGCACAATGTAGAGAGTAATCTAATGTTGTACCTCACATGTTGGAAAACACAAAGATGTTGTTAGTTCATATTTCAACTGTGTTGTAAATGCGTTTTTCCTTCAGATAGTCTGCTGGTGGCGCTGCTTTGGAGTGCTTCATTGTCCCCCACGAGCGCTTGCACATAATGCAGATAAAGGTGGAAAACCGGAGGGTGTCTTTTATTTCCAGTCTGACTTGACAGTCAGCTTTGGGCCGGTGAGGACATTTTATAGCACCATATAATAACGGTGTGGAAAAGCCCTGCATCTATTGGAGGCCTTATGTGGCTCAAACTTGTTGTGTAGGAATAGGTGGTGCTCGACAAAGTAATATCCATTATCCAGGTTATAGTTGAGGTATTTGATTGACAGGTGACTATTAAGCGAGGTGTGGTTTCAGCGCATTTAGTGGACAAGCCCTTAGCTTTTGGGAGTGCACACAACACCGTAATTTTTCATGATTATGAAACCTCTAATTTTTTTATCGATGTTATACACTTGCTGTTTTTTTTCCCTCTCTAATTCAAATTTGGCAGGGCTATTAACACTCTTTGTTGTGTTAAATTTAGAAGGCACATTTATTTACCCTTACGGAGACTTTAAAATGAGATGTGGACAACAGCAGTTTGAGCTGGGAACCAATTACATTTACATTATTTCCTATGGTGAGAATGATCAAATTTATAGACTGGAAAAACGAATGTATCAACAGTTCTATTTGGTTTTGTTTGAAACAAAATCATTCTTTTTACACCAAATTTTCATCCTCACGTAAACAGCCATGAAGGAAGCGTTTCACCTGCTGAGTCATGTCACGTGGGAGGAGTTGCACTCCAGCTGTTCTATGACTTTCCTGTACGTATGCATTTAATGCCATAATCACCTACTTGAACAGTTGGTGTCTGGTACTGTATCTCCAATGTATGCGGCGTGCACGGGCCCTTCACCCCCTGAATACATGCCGGGTGTGCGCCCCATTCATGCCCGCTGCGCCATTGTCCGTAGCATAGGCACGGTCAGTGTGGGTCTGCAGCACAATAACCTGTGTGTTTATTGTGCTGCGCAACAATACGGGACACAATTTGGTATGCTTCAGGCCGTCCCATCTCCTGCCACCCCCCTCTCTTTCTCTGTGCCCTGTCACTGTCATCCTTGTACACTTGCCTTTTTGCCCCGCACTCTACCTCCCTTCCAGCCCTCCATCATCTCTATGTGAGCACTGTGCTCACGCCAGCTTGCCCAACTGTAACTAATACACACAGAGAGGCAAGGAGAGGGGAAAGAGAGGGAGAAAAGGTTGGGATAATGACCCACGAAAAAAGCCTTCACAATGGGCAGAAACATTTCGTATCGTACTCGGCTGTAAGTGCTTGCTCTGTATATTTTAACAAGTATTATGAGGGTAATGTGTAAAAATTGCAGGTGAGGAGCATATGGACCATATATTCTTTGTGTCTGAGCACTGAATGAGTCCCGCCATGCAATTCTAAAAACAAATCCAATCTTAGAGGAACTTTCTGTATTGGTGTAATATTAGAAAAAAGTTTTTCTCCCCCTCATAAAGTCTGCATTGTATTAGTGTGATTAGTAAAGTCCACCTGTGCTGTAATTGTTTGTCCAAAATATTTGTCCGTTTTTTTCAAAACATTTTTAAAAAAATCTTTTTTTTTTTAATTCCAAACCTGGGTTAAAAACTAAATGATTGACCCAATGATTAAACTATCTTGTTTAATCTGTAGCAGAATAAATGATCATACTCCACATGACCCTCTCAAGTAAACAAATAAACTTCAGAACTTACCAGTGTAGGTCCAGCTAGTCTCCTCTGGGAGGGAGGGGGTAAACAGAAGAGGGAGAATTCCTTTAAACCTGGATTATATTCATAATACAGAGAAATCCCAGCAAAAAATACACAAAACTGACAAATTTTGCTGCTGTCCTGCTGCTATTGTACTGTAGAGCTTTCAGCGACACATTTATATGATGCAAAAAAAAAAAAAAACCCTCACCCAGCGTTGTTTAATATGTTAATGAAATTCTTACCAGCAGCTGTCGAATGGAGCCCGGGAAGGAAAAGCAGCATAAAAAGAGCCGCACAGTCCATGACAGTTTTCCTTGCCCACACACACAACACAGTGAAAAGCACAACAGTGGACGGAGGGATGAGGAGTGAAGTGAGAGAGCGGGGGGGGGGTGTCAGAAAGGGACACGGAGCGAGAGACCATGCGAGAGAGAGAGAGAGAGAGTGAAGGGGGGAGACCAGCCGGGTACAGTGACCCCCTCCTGCCATAGCGTAATTGGGTGGACGCGGTGCTTTTTGTCTCCGTAGAACAGGTGCTGAAGGAAGGAGACTCACAAGTACAAAGCAATAAAGGATGAATAACCCCTTTGAGGCAAGAGAAAGATGCTCACAATTTAAAAGATTGGTTCTGTATGTGTTTAAAGATAATTACTGAAAATGTGAAGAAACTGACAAATATTCTGTGCAGTGCTCAATTATGGAGATATGGTGTTAAACTAGAATTTCACTATTTTATTTTTCCTGATTTCTCCCCCCCACCATTTCAATGTTGATGCACAGTTATACAACATTGAAACTACAAACTACATACAAACTTTTTCATGTTTGTGTTTAGTAATCTGTGTGCAGCTGCATTTCACATTAGCAGTAAAGCCTCATTTAAATACAAAATGAACTGTTGACAAATTGCTGGCTGTTTCAGTGTGTCAGGGACCCTCATTTAATCTACACACCCTTTCCAAGAACAATAATAACTCTTTCTTCAATTGCATTCCAAAACAAAAATATTAACTTTCATGAATTATAGATTCAGGGCCTACATTTAATTTTTTTTATCTTTACATAACTTTAGCTTCCAGGTCATACAACCTATAAAATCAGAAATTCAAACACTTAAAATACTGTGAAGGAATCAGCCCAAATTTTGCAGGCCATAAAGTGTCACAAACTAATCTACTAAACTCAAACGCACTTGCAGAGGTTTCCTGAGGTGTCATGAAATTGTTTTGGTTCAATTGTCAGTTGGGTTCAATATGGGGAGACTGCAGACTTGTAAATAAGTAGACCCGGGTCAAGCTGCTTCTGAGCCTGAGCCAATAAAGGAAGAGTCTCAACTGGGCTGAGGAGGAGGACGGGACTGGCAGCCAGGGGTCTGAGTTCCTCTTTTTCCGATGAAAGAGTTTGCATGTCATTCAGGACTAAAAGTTCAAGCGTTTGGAGGAAGATGGATGACGAACAGAACCCAAGCTGCTCCGCAGTCGGCCATGATTTGAGGCACAATCTCCAGCACAGATGTGGGTAAACTCTGCATTCTTGAATCAAAGGTCACTGCAACAGTCTACCAGAATGTTTTCGAGGACTTCTTGGTTCCTTCTGCTGTGAATATGCATGGAGATGCAAATTTCATCTTCCATCTGGACCTGGCATCTTCCCATACTGCCAGAAGAACCCCTGGTTTAACGCCTGCGCTCTCATATTTGCTTGAGCTCATTGAGCATCTAAGTGGTCTTAACAAGAGGAAAATGAGGGGCACGGGACCCAAAAACAGAAACAAAAGAAATTTGGGCTTCCATCACTCCCAGGCAGTGATTAAAGCTGAGATTCCCAACAGAGTATTCAAGATGAACATCTCTGTAAGTACCATATTATGATCTGTTTATAGTCATTTCTTCACAGTATTCACATGTTCTAAATTCCTGATTTTATGAACTGGAAGCCCAAATTATGTTGAAAAAAATGTAATGCTTGAATTTGTTTGAATTGTGGTCCCTGAATCTTTTTTTTTTAATTATTATTATTATTTTATGGAATTATGGAAAGAAACTTTCCCATGATGATTAAGTGGTTTGGATGTAAATTACCTACCCCACACATAAGAGGGCCTCACATGCATGTACATTGATCAGATTAACAGAAATCCCATTAGATCCCCAGCACCATACTCTTTACTGGTGTATACATTGAGTGCCCTCCATCCATATTCTACCCGGTTTATCCTCACGGGCTGGAGCCCTGCTGACGTTAGGTGAGAGGCTGGGTCCACCCTCAATGGGTTGCCAGCCCATTGTAGGCTGTTTATGGACCCCAAAAAATGTATACTTGCATGCACACCAAAGGACAATTCAAATTTAAACTCTGCAGTCAACCTACCGGTTTTTCAAATGTGGAATGAGGCTAGAGTATGCAGGGGGAAACAAAACGACATACAAACATGGGGGAGAACTTGCAAGAGTGCACTGATTTGAACCCCAAACCTGCAAAACGGATGTGCTAACCACTTCTCAACCATGTTTAAATGTTAATTTGTGTTGTGAAATATTTTGTTTCATCTTCCCCTCTCTATCAGGCTTCAAAGAGACCATTTTATGTAAATGCATGCATGTTAAAACTTCTGGATAATGATTAAATGTTTTATGATGTGGTGACACAGTGGGTCAGCTGGTAAAGCGTTGGCCTCACAGTTCTGACGACCAGTGTTCAATCCCGGCCCTGCCTGTGTGGAGTTTGCATGTTCTCCCCTGTGCCTGTGTGGGTTTCCTCCGGGCACTCCGGTTTCCTCCTACATCCCAAAAACATGGACACTCTAAATTGCCCCTAGGTGTGATTGTGAGTCCGGCTCTTTTTCTCTACGTGCCCTGCGATTGGCTGGCAAGCAGTTCAGGCTGTACCCTGCCTCCTGCCCGTTGACAGCTGGGATAGGCTCCAGCACTCCCTGCGACCCTTGTGAGGATAAGTGGCAAAGAAAAGGGATGAATGGATGTTTTATGATGGCATCATTAAGACATTTTTATTCCACATTTCCACTGTCATTTATTCACTAACGTTTTATACAATACAACTCAATTTACAAGAAAAGCCTGAATACAAAAATTATTGAATATCTTTACAACTTTACATTACACATGTACACTATTTACCACACCTGAATAATGAGGTCCAATCTAAAGGAAAAAAAATCTTTATATCCGCTTAATGCTCTGTTGAATATCATTATCAGAGAGGTATTAATTTATCTTGGTTTATAATTGCGTTGGCTCATACTGGGTCCCTTTTCCAGTATTTTGCTGACTTTTTTATATTCAACTATTGAAGGCCATCATAAAATGATCTTATTGCATAAACTCGCGTGTTTTAAAAGCGTGCGTGTGTGTGTCTCGTCTTGAACATGCTTCTGCAGCGATGTGCACTTTGGAAACATTACATAAACTTATTGCCAACCACTCCGGTGATTGGTTGTGTCGTTCCTTGCCACTAGGGGGTGCTCTCTCCACGTTACACTGCCATGCTTTCATTCAGGTAGTTAAAAAAAAATGGTAAATTCCAGACACAGTCTGGAAAAGGTCGTTTCATCATTTATACTTAGAAATATGTCCAGGTTACCGCGTAGAACCAATCCTGGTTGTTATGAAATAAAACGTGATTTGTCCAAGGACAAACAGCCTGCTTAATATAAATATTAATAGATATTATTCATTTCGTCACGTGTGGCCTCGTCACGCCCCCGTTGTTGTTGGGCGAGTGTGCGCGTGCGTGGAGCGACCGAGCCGCTGAAACGTGAAGCGCTTCAGTCAAATTATGCAACAGCGATAACCTCTGCCAGCCTCCCATTGGTCGCAGGAATATCCGCTTTGGGGCGTGGAAATTGTTTTTTCGACACGCTATTGGCCAGATCTTGGGAGGGGGCGCGCCCACTGTTTTCATTCATAAAATCCGCGGAGGGAGCTTCTCGCCGACATGTGCAAGCTCCTTGCGGTTGCACTGCAGAGCGGCAAAAAGGCCGAGGGACGTTTTTGAATATTATGCTTTATCATAACAACAAACGTTCTTATTTGCATGCTTAATCATGGTAAGAGGAGGAGTTGAAAGTGGTGCTGCTCACCAACTCATCCTTGAGAATCGTGCATGCAGAGGTGGCTGCATATTTTTTTTTCTTTATCTAAAAGTCTGTTACCTAACGCTTGTCTGCAAAAAAAAGTCTTTTTACTTCAAAATTAACTGAAAAAAAAAGATGCTTAAACCTTCAGCGAAGTGGAGAAAAGGCTTTTGTTAAGGTTATAGAAATGGGCAATTCTGAGTATCTGTGCTTATTTGTAAGGTCATATCAATTTCCTGGGCTAGATAACGTCATTAAATTCCTTGTTGAGGATAATTATCCAGTAAGTGAATCATCACAATGATTTTACTGTCAATGATATGTCAAACATTTAGAGTGGTACAGGTTTTGTTTGTGATGAAAAGCGTCACGAGTCACTCGCTACTTAATTTCTACTGCATCCTCCTCGGTTGACACTGGCAGCAGCGCTACTGAAATTATTTAATTTTTATGAGCTGTTTAGACACCGTGAAAATTGTGCTAAATGGTAAGATTACTTGATATTAAATTAATTTGACCCTGGTGACATTGCTACAGTTGCCTCTTGTCTGATGCTTTTGACTAAATATGAATATTTTTTTCTTGATTTTTTTTTCCTGTATACTGTGTTTTCATCAATATTTGTTTTATATTGTCTCTCACCTGCACCTTAAGGCTGTAGGTGAATCTGCGTCAATAAGGTTCAAAACTTTAAGCTTCCGCCCAAAATTGTAAGGCCACACAAAAAACTTGTACTTGTGCACAGGATGGAGACAAACAGGAAGTCCGATGCGGTTCAGACAGGACGCAGCAAAGCGAGTCTTAACCTCGTCCGTCACGCTTTCCAGGTGGAACGTGAGACGCTATTGTGCAGACAGTTTAGTCTCGTCTTTAGGTCTCTGTGGCCTTTCTTTTGAGTCAGATCACATTTCTGTCGTTTCACCCTCACAGTTGCTCGTGCGTTTGACTTCTCCACAAACTTTCATCTGAATAAGCCCTGCAGCGGAGTCGCCGTGGTCTATTCTGTGATGTTGAATCAGATTCAAACAAAACTTCCCTTTGAGATAATTTTGGAATCGGATTAATCACTCGAATAACTTTATTGAATTTGGTCTTGACCTATTTTTTTAACAGTAAGACCAAACTACCACATAAGTGGGGTCAAACACAAATAATTAAATTAAGAATAAAATATTCATTGAAAGTTGGCACAGTGGCTCAGCTGGTCAGCCTAAAAGTTTGTAGGTCCTGGGTTCAATCCTAGCCCTCTCTGTGTGGAGTTTGCATGTTCTCCCCGTGCTTGCGTGGGTTTCCTCTGGGCACTCCGGTTTCCTCCCACATCCCAAAAACATGCAACATTAATTGGACACTCTAAATTGCCCCTAGGTGTGATTGTGAGTGCGACTGTTTGCCTCTATATGCCCTGCAATTGGCTGGCAACCAGTTCAGGGTGTACCCTGCCTCCTACCCGTTGGCAGCTGGGATAGGCACGAGCACTCCCTGCGACCCCCGTGAGGATAAGCGGTGAAGAAAATGGATGGATGGATATTCATTTAAAAAATAGAATATTTGTTAACTCATAAAAGCAGTGACAGCTTCTTTTGTGACCTTTTAAGGCCACAATTTGAGCCTTTATGTTGTCACGGCAGCATGGTGGACAACTGGTTAGGGTATCTGTCGCTCAGTTCTGAGCTTTCTCCAGGTACTCATTTTCCCACCCGCATCCCAAAAACATGCATGGTATGTTGATTGAAGATTCTAAATTACCCGTAGGTGTGAAAGTGAGTTCCAATGGTTTTGTTTGTATGTGCCCTGTGATTGGCTGGCGACCAGTTCAGGGTGTACGTACCCCCGCCCTTTTGGATAGGCTCCAACACGTCCCGGGAGCCTTGAGAGGATAAGCAAGACAGAAAATGGATGGATCCAATATCGTCACCTGCTTTTCCACCGGCGGCCTGTTGGTGGTCTCAAGGTGTATCAAGTGGAGGTCAAATTTCTTAGATGAGGAAGGGAAGAAGAGCCATATGCGTCCTTGAAATTGACATGGAGGAGGTCCAGAACTTTATTATTTTATGTAGTTTCCATGTGTGAAGTCGATGAGAGAGGAATATGACTGAAGTATATACTCATCAGTATTCAGTGCATTATACAAATACAACATGCAGCAAGCACTAATGTAATGTAAAATATTCTACCATAACATTTTTTATTTCAAGTTACAAATATATTGCAGCTCATTGTCTGGTGGGAGAAGCTAATTAATCAGTCATCCTGACATTTTCACTCAGTGCTCCTCATCGTCAAATAAATAAAGTTGGTAAATATTTGCAGCTATCTGCTCATCTTAACAGCTCGCGTTAAAAAAGCAAAACACACACAAGAGTTAATCTTTTAATGCTGACTGGAATGAGGTCTAGCGAGGTGTGCGGATCGCTTGGAGGCCATGCTGCTGTCACGCATGATAACAGTTCAAAGTGCAAAAGTTGTATGCAGTGTTTGTGAATCTAAATATTTTTTTTAAAAACTAGGCAAAATGTTCATTTATTTTTTTTTTTATTCAATGTGAAACTCGTTAAATAGATTCATTAGACGGATGGAAAAATACTTTTGAGAAGACCAATCCCTACTTAATTTCTTTGTTCAACATTTAGTTAATTTCTTCTGTAATATTCAAATTTTCTTGAAATTGTAAATTTGGGGATTAGTTCACGGTTACCTTTAATCTAATTGAATCATATTCATGATCTGTCCCTGTTTGTAGTCAATGAAGTTTTATTTGAAATGTTAATTAATTGAAATGCACCTCTATTTTTTTCCCACTAGAATTTGTGCCAAACTCTAAATTGTTCCATTTTTGCGCAGTTTTCCTCTGGAGGTTTGTATATTCATTTCTTGACACGTAACTTATAGAGTTGCTCAACCAATGTATTTAGCTCGGAAACACGGGCACGAGCGGCAGTCTCAACACACTATTTACGCCTTGCTGTGACTTCAAGGGCTACTCGTGACTTAATTCCAACTGAGCATAATCTCATTTCCACTACAACCCCTCAGAGGCTCGGTTGTGAATCGTTACTCGAATCGTTTTACTTGTTTTTGTGTGCTGTGTACACAGTACGTATGTGGAGAAGCAATATCCACAGACCGTTGGTGGACTGGTGTCTCCTTTTCGTGGGGGACAATATTGGAGAAGAAGCGAGCATACATGCAGAAAGCAGGTGGGGGATGGGACCATGGGGGGAGGGGAACTGCAGAGATGGAAAGGATGGGGGTGGTCTTCAGAACTCATGAACTACAAGCAGGTTCATTGGGTTCATGTGTTGCTAAGGAATGTAGGAGGGGGATGGGAGGCTTTTTTTTCTGCTATTGACCTGCTCAGTGTATACACAAACAGACCCCCTGCCCCCCTTCTCAGCTTTACCATAAGTAAAGGTTAACTATACGATTGCTGACACTACTTGAGCCTGTTTTGCTTGTGTTATGTATGTCACTGGGTGAGCCCCTCCCATGCTCATGATCAATGGCAGGTATTGTCAATACCATGAGGACATAGCACCGCGGTGTATGTATACGCCCTTGGGAGAGGGTCAGAGGGTTCATATGTATGTAGCGTGTGCGTGTGTGTATGTAGTGGGGGTGGGTGACCTGCCCCATTTCACAACCCACCACTCTTCACTCATTCTCTATCCCTGCATTGCATGTGAGCAGTACAAATAAAGCCTGCATAATGACAGGATTACTATTAGAGGGAGGGGAAATGTCAATAGACTATGGCGAGCATGTGACGTTGCCAGTTAGCCCAAGTTAGATTGAGAAAATCCTAACGAAACCTATGAGGGGAAATAAATAAAAATATTGAGTTTTTTTATCTTTTTTTTACAGAAGCCGTCTAAAACTGTTACACCTTCAAAATTGGAGAGGTAAGATGGGGCAAAAAACTTTAAATAATTCTGAAGCATAAAAATAATTCCATTAAACCGGGAGTGAATTTATTTTGACAGGAAGTTCACTTTTTATTGAGAAATCTAATGCCTGGATTAGACTACAACATATTTGCTTGCTCACAATGGCAATATGTCAAGACTACTGCCATAAAAGTCTGCTTTGTCTTGGTTAGAACAATGACAGGGCTACATAATCATTATAATATCACCATATTCGTCTTGTCTGATCATTGGCAGCAACAACAATTATGGAGGAAGAGGTGCTAATTTTGTTAGTGTTGGGGGGGGGGTGATATAACGGTGGAAGACTTTACACCTGATCGGAATTGGCCAAAAATTTGAATTATTGCACTTGCATTTTTTGCTGATCAGCTGATCGGTTTTGTCATAATTTGCTGATCTGTCATTGATCAGGTTCACGAAAGAAGTTTACTCTGTGTCGCCGTCGTGCACAGTATATCCATCCATTTTCTTTGCCGCTTATCCTCACGAGGGTTGCGGGGAGTGCTGGAGCCTATCGCAGCTGTCAACGGGCAGGAGGCGTGGTACACCCTGAACTTGTTGCCAGTCAATCACAGGGCACATTGAGACAAAGAGTCACATTCACAATCACACCTACGGGCAATTTAGAGTGTCAAATTAATGATGCATGTTTTTGGGATGTGGGAGGAAACCGGGGTGCCTAGAGAAAACCCACGCGGGGACAGCCAGAACATACAAACTTCACACAGGCGGGGCCAGGCTTGAACCTCTGAACTGTGAAGCCAACTCTTTCCAACTTTTCCACCGTGCAGCCTGTACAGTGTATCTGAATCCAAAACCTTTTTATCTTTATATAGCAGTATTTATATATTTTTCCTGATTAAAGCAGTACTGTAAATAGCTGATCGACAGTAGTTATTTAAAAAAAAAAAAATGTTGCCGCAATGGGAGCGACAAGATGGCTGAGACAAGACGACACATAATGCATGGATCAGACTACAAGACAAATTTGCTCTTTCGCGATTGGATGTCAGACTACTGCAAATAATCTTGTATTCCGAGATCACCGCATCCCCTTTTTTACGATCAGTGGGCTTTTATCTGGTCAACTCAGATACGCTCGGTACAATAGGGATGACAACACGTGTGGACCGTCCCGACTGTATTACGACTATAAGAAGAACAAGGGGAAACAAATCGTGTTTGTGGTTGTGGAAGGCTTGCTTGCGGAATGTTCACACACTTTTAAAACGATAGAGCTCTCAGGCAACAAAATGTTACGTAGACAAGCTAGTGCTAACTATGACATGAGTGGATCGTGCCAGCTGTAGTATAAGAAGAAAATGGTGGGGGGGCTGTTTTGGTTGGTCACCAGTGCTCAGGACAGGGGAGGACGTTCGTGTGAGGCTTGCTTGAGGTATGCAATTTTAATACGATACAGCTCACAAGCAGGCAACAAAATGTTATGTAGCCTAGCAAGCTAGTGCTAGCGCTCATGGTTGTGAGTAAACATGCTGCTGTTCTGTTGAACATATGATCTGACCGGACTAGTGAATTCCAACCTTTTTGGAGCCAAGGCACATACTTAGTTGAGAGAAATGGCACATCAACAAACATAAAATGTTACACAACGTTGATACATTACTTGCTGTATTTATTTACTGCCAACTAATAGAAGACCATTAATTTGTTCTGTCACTATGCCTCATTGACTTAGATGAACAAATATAAATTCATATTAAATCTATTTTTGAACAATTAAGAACAAGAAAGTATATAGAGTAATTGAACAGGTCATTGAAATGTGATTGATCAACATTAAGGTGCTATTTCGCTGCTTTCCAATTAAAATGTCACACTACACGAAAGACATCCCCAAAAAAATCAAACATGCCAGAGTTTTCTTTTTGGCATTGGAGGGCTTCTCTGGTGCCAACTAGTTGATCCTGGATTATGTCACGCACAGCAAGGAGGTTTGTCATTGCTGACAAAATATAGCAGGCCTAATCTGGAATATTGGCCACAACAGCAAGTAGGGTCAATCATAGGGCTAAAATATTGTAATCTGATCCAGACATAAATATTCCATGCATAGAGCCAGAGCCAGGATGTGACTCGCTCAGGGCGCTGGAATGTTGTGCCCCGCCCAACTTGGTCCTATAGATTTCAGTGAGAAGAAGCAAACTATGCATGTGAAAGTTTTAACAAGAAAAAAGTTGTGCACCCCAGTCTGGAATTGTCACTAATCAGACAAGACACACGAGCAAAACAGCTTGATTCATCATTAATGAAATGCTAATTATACTCCTTATTGAAAAATGTGAATGCATATTTTATACAATTATTATTTTTGTAATTTATTTGTAATTTTTTTTCATCTTCAAGATAAGGAATATGTTTGGTGGTGCAGCATCCTAATGACTTCCTTTGACTGGGCGGTACGGATGGAAGGATGGATGGATGTATAGATGCTTTATTCATCCTGTGAGGGGAAATTACAAATATGGATAGTATACATCCATTTTCTGAACCACATGTGCTCAAAAGGAGGCAAGTAAATAATATATGATACAATATATGACAAGCTTGTGACAGGTTGCCATTGAGCGTGTGAGATGTCACATGCTGTGGTGTTGCAGGCAGGGTGGGGGTTGTCAAGTTCACGCCTTAGTAACCTCCAGCAAGCTCCAACGTGGCTATGAATCAGTGGCTGGACAAGCGGGCTCTAAACGATGTCACTTATGCCTGTTGACGTCTTGCTAATCGTGACTGAGAATGATGGCCTGTGCATCAAGTCACATGTCCGATGCTTGGCCTTACCTTAGAAGTATTGTAATCTGTAAGAGAAGAGTGCTATTGTGTTAATGGTCGCACTGGCATTGAATTGAAGAGTTGCAGTGTTGCCTGGAGACTGACATGGCAACGTTCATGTAAACAGAGCTCTTTTGGTCACAATTTAGAATGGACTGCATGAAGACATTCTCTGGTGTGGCTGCTGTGCATGTTTTTAGGATAGACTTGTAATAAATACACTGACAGTTGACTTAAGGGATAGATTGATAGTTAAAATCATAAAGCCTATAAACCTGACTTCCGGTATAGACTACATGGAATAGGTGTGTATTAAGGAGGCTCCTACACAAAAATTACCAATTTTCTTTCTTAACCCAGCTATTTTGAGATTAACGACGTCATTTTGAGGTGATTGCATGTTTCACTTGTACCATGGTTTTTTTGAATGGTCTCACCACGTCTAAATCTACGGGTCCTTCTACCTTCTGCAAGAGTGAGATAATCCTGACGCTAGCGGAGCTATACTCTGGTTTTCTGGAGGACTTTAAAACTTCGTTCAACTCTTTGACTTCAACCCTTGACATGTTATGTTCCCCTGTCACAGACCACAGTCAATTCATTCGCAGTTTAACCAATGTGAACTTTTTCAAGCGAAAGTGAATTACTTGAGGGATGACGCAAATATCAAAATAGCCACATCATTGGCTTACCTGATTCAGTTGCAAGTTAAGGACCTGATCATGCGCGAAGTTCACAAAAGAGGAGAACTGACATACAATTGCCACAAGATTGGGTTCACCCATAACACCAACCCTGGTGTTTTCAAACTTCATGCGGGGTTCAAAACCCCCATGAATGAACTCTACAACCAAGGACACAAGCCGGCTTTACTCTACTCTGCAAAGCTACGCATTACCATGCCAAATCTGGATAAGAAGTGGCTCCTGTTGACCACAGAGGGGAATAGATTTTTCCTAAATCTTACTCTATAGTTAGTACTAAAATGTTTGTACTGCATGATTCTCTTTAATCTGGTGCACTTCAGATGTTCAGATTCATTTTATGCTTTTGTTTGCACATACTGTACATACTATGCTTGTACCAAGTTGGTATTATTACTATTATTGTACTCAGTTGCTCAGTGGCCCAATTTCATATTTAGATGTAGTATTATTTGCAGTGAAAGCTTACGGCCATGCTACCCTGAGAATACCTGATCTCGTCAGATCTCGGAAGCTAAGTGGGTTTGGCCCTAGTTAGTACTTGGATGGGAGACCGCCTGGGAATACCGGATGCTGTAAGGTTCTCTCCCCGGCTAAAATGCTGAGGGGTTACGTCAGGAAGGGCATCCGGCGTAAAATTGTGCCAATCAAATATGCGTTCATCTGAGATGACACACTGCGGCAACCCCTAACGGGACGACTTGAAAGGAAAAGAAGAATTATTTGCAGTGAATGAACTTATAGATCTCTGTTTGTCAAGTTTTTAAAGTTTCTTACCGAGCTAAATGTCATAACACATCTTCTGAGGTCTCTGACATCTATTGCATTTTGTGCATATTTTTTCCTTTTTATTTTTTATGTAATTCACTTTTCTGCTCTTATTGGACTTATTACAACAAATTGAAGGTGGCTGCTGTGCATATGCTGCATGCACATCATAGCATTCTTTTTGACTCTCTTCGGTATTTGATGTAAACAGTGTTTCAGCTGCGGGAGTTGAAAAAGAATGTATGAAGTAGTGAACATGTTGGAAGCCGTAGCAACGTCCCAAATGTTTTAGTCGTTTAGCCTTTACTAGCATCTGGGCGATGCTTTAAGCTAAATATAAGGAGGGTGAGAGAATTAGGGTTCTATTTTATTTTTCTCAAAAACAAGGTTGTGGTTTTTGTCTTCATTGTATCTTTTGGTGAACTGCTACTAAACACCTATACGCACATACTGCTAATAAAGCATATGATATCCTTTTATTTTGATAATTTCCAACATTAGGGTAATGGAAGACCAACAAACACTTTGTATATTGCCTATTTTACGTGTTCTGATATAAGGCCAACGTGCGTTGCCCCAAGGTTTGTCAGTTGAAATGTTGGAGGGGTCATTTCCCCCATTAAAAGAAGCAAAGTATTCAATCATCTTAAACAACTGAACACTAAAATTGTTTTTCTTGAGGAAAGCCATCTGACTATGCAAGGCTTCAAAGGGATTGGGTTGGCCAACTTTACCAATCCACATTCTCAAGCAGGGCTAAGGCGGCGGCGGGAGGGGACATTCTTATACATAAATCCACTCCTTTCTCAACGTTGACGGTTATATTGGATTCTAACAGCCATTATGTGATTTTTCACAGTGAACATTGGCATAGTAACAACTTCATTCTGCCCTATATATACTGTATGGTCCTAACTGCTATAATATAAATTTCACAAATGTTTTTTCTTTCATCTTCTTCACTAGCCACTGCATTCTTGGGGGCAATCTTAATTGCTGCCATTACCCATCTCGGAATGGTTGTATTTCTTTTTGACCAAGGGTATCAAACTCATTTTTGTCAGAGACCACATTGTATTTGCGGTTTCACTGAGGGCCGTTGTGACTGTGAAACCATAAAAATCTTTAATCAACTCATCGTGTTCGGAGACAAAATTTATAAAGTAGTTTTGGAATCAGAAATCAAGGGTAATGGGTTTTTCAGCTATTGTTGACATTTGGTAACACAAAAATGATTGTGATATCTTATTTATATGAAATATAAATAATGGGAAATCTTGGTACAGATTTTTAACAAGAACCATGGCAGTCGACACACATGATTTGCTCTCTGGCCCTTGAATTTGACACCTATGTTGTAGACCCATCCATCTTTCAGAATCAACTCAAACCATTCATACAGTCATGGAGTCGTATGCCATTTTGGATATTTGAGGCTTACTCAACCCCTCCACCGGCAGTTTAATTTCTTTTGTCTCGTGAATGGTACCTTCTCTCGAATCGACCGAGCTCTCATTGACAATAGAATACTCTCTTCTGTCTGTTCATGCTCTCATGGTCCGGAAGTTGTCACTGATCATGCAATAGTTGTTGTCAACATCTCTCTCCTAGGTAGGCCATTGTCGCGATCACCCTGCCCCTTCACCGCTCTACTACAGAGTGAATCAGATTGGATTAGTTCCATTAATAATGGTATCTACTTGTTTCCTCAAAGCCAATGTGCATGCAGAATTCTCAGCTTCCACAATCTGGGAGGCAAGGTATTTCTCTGTTCGCAAGCCGTTTTTTCTTAATCTTGTAACAGAAATTAAATGAAAAGAGAGATCACATATCCCAAAAATGTCGCAGAACTTTGAGATAGCTGTAAAATTTCACCCAATACTGCTTTAGGAATTACTCACCATGAAAGCAGAATTTGACATTGTGCCACTGGATGAGGCCATGGCAGCATTACTTCAAACATGCAAAAAAATTTATTAATCTGGTGACAAACGTGTTCAATTGCTTTCACATCAAATATGGCAACTGCCAGACACATAACATGGACACTGAGGCTGGGATATTTGATGACCCCTGACTATAACAAATTTAACAGCTACTACAAAGACCTGCACGCCTATTTGCGATGATTTTTTTCCTTTTTTTTTTTTTAACCATACATTTTTTTAGGTCGCTAGAAATCTAATTCTTTGACCGAGAAATATCCACCAAGCTGGACAAACCTCTCACATCTGAAGAAAATAGGTCTGCCTTGATGTCTGTGCAGAGCGGAAAATGTCCAGGCCCTGATGGATTTCCTGCTGCATTTTACAAATAATTTGTTAAACTCTCCACTCTTACTGAACATGTATAATGAAGTCTTGCAGAATGGTATCCTCCCTCCCGCATTGTGACGGGCTACTTTATTACTCCAAAAAGGAGAGAGCTCATCTTCGCTGCAGTAACTACGGTCCTACAGACATTTTCATCCCAATTTTTAAGGTGCTGATGTAGACTCCAACGAGGAGGTAACAGGAAAGCAAACCACACCTCTGCAACTTCAGCAAAATTTGTGTTTTTTGAAAAAGAAAGCAGTGGTATTGCTCATTTTAGGGAGGATGAGGAGGAGGTGACGAGCTGCAGAAAAAACAAGGAAATGGGCTCGCCCTATTGAAATGGCTCATCAGCACCTCAGAGTTGAGGCTTGTCAATTTCCCTCTTGCAGGTCTGCCAAAAAAAAAAAAAAAAACATGCAAATCACTCCTACAGCCCCTTTCCCATTGGGGAACCACTCACCGCATTATTGCTCTCCAAATAGAACCCCTTTTTGTTTGAAGTCTCTCTGAAGAGTGCCAGCTGCCTCCTATATAGTCACCCCGCTCAGCGAGACGTCGAACCGTGCTGTCGTCCCCATAGCACATACACATTGAATGGGAAAGTTGCAGGCATTAATGTCAATGGCAAATGCGGTGTGGGAATTTTCTGGGCTGCTTATCCTCACAAGGGTGGTGGGAGTGCTGGAGACAATCCCTGCTGTCAAACAACAGTCGCCCTCACAATCACCTAGGGTCAATTTAGAGCCTCCAATGAATGCATGTTTTGGGGATGTGGGAGGAAACCGGAGTGCCGAGAGAAAACCAAATATATCCTGAAGCATCAGTGGAGCGCTGCCAAATTTAGCACTGCTGTTGTTACTGGGCTGTAAACACTGCAGCATGTTGCTCCGGTACCATATTAGTGACCAGTCACCCTTGGTGGTTGCAAGTTGAGGAGGCTTCCTTTAACTCCTTCACTTTGAGGTCTTTCTTGTTACTCTGACTTTTCTCACTCTAGCATACACTGGCAATGTAATTGTTGAAAACTCTTAAAATCTGGGCTCCATTTAAACGGTATTTGGATTTAACTGTGTACCCTTCTCGTCTCCTATCCATTTAAAGTCTTTGTTTCCACCTGTCAATGACAGAGGCTTCACATCTTTGGAAGTTGCCGGGATGCAGTCAGTCAACCATTTCTGCATGAACAGGATATTTGATCAGCTGACCTGCAATTTTTCCTTTACAGAAAGTAACTTTATACATTTTTGGAAGTCAGATTTTGCCCAAAAGTGCTTTCCCAATATTCTATCCATTACCATAATATACTCTATATTTAAGGTCAACCCATATTCCAAGCGATGTAATCTCCACATTATATCCAGCCATTGTTACACACTGTTCTGTGGCGATTGAGTTACAGAGGACTTGGGCTTTGGTACTCAACATGTAGACGCCTGGCAGTTAATTTTGAACAAACCCCTCCTCTTCAATTTGCGCTAGAAACATGGTCATGAAATGCATGCTGGTGCAGAGTCCACTGGTCAAGGACCAAACTGGCTCTTATCTTTTCTGGGTTAAATCCAACTTGTAATGTCATTAAGTGACAGCTAATGTTACCCATATGTTTTGACCTTTAGTGATCCTTTCACTTTGGACTTACCTCTGTCCAAATTACTCGCCTATTGTGGCTTTTTTTTCTTTTCTTTTCTTTTTTTTTCCTCATCTTGCTTGCATGCAGGGTTACTCTAATGCACTAGAAAATCCCTGCTCCACCTCTCTAAATTTGGACAAGGGATGCTTTTTTTTAAATTTAAATAACGTTTGAAAGATTAGGCACTATTATTGTATACTCACTATTATTGATAAAATGGATTGTTTTTATCCTTGTTATTGGTAAGTCTTTACATTATTAATCCATGAATGTATACTGCTGTATTTTTAATGCTGACAAACATTGTAAATCTACATATTTTTTTCAAGTATGCACATGGCAATTCAAATGCTCTTTTTGTGATATGAAACGAATGAGACAAACAAAAATTAGTTCGAAACTTTTTTCCATCATTATGACCTACGGCCTGTATCTTTTGTATTGTGGGGTAAGGTGTATTTGGTGCAAACAAAAAACTGCTCTTCACCAAAAGAACACCTTGATGAAATTTACTTTGGTCCATTTTTTTTCATCATAAAACTGACATTTGAACAGGGGTGTGTATATATTTTTTTTTATAACCACTATAAATGGATCTGTTAGGCCTGTTAAACTTAAAGATAATTGGCCTGTTTCTGTCACAATTTTGCCCCGCCTGTATACTTTTATCTTATCTGAGATGAAGTAAAGTTTTGTAAATTTTACATATCACAGAGAGAAGTATTGTTAACAAGCCTGACAATCAATGAATGAGTTAAAAAGAACTACAAAGTATGTATAATCTGTTTTCAAAATGGTTAAGAATTCAGACTTTTTATCATTAGGCTTGCAGACGTTGCGGGCGTGTCGCTGAGAGTTCAGAAAATTCCATCTCTCCTGTCGATCAAATACATGTACCACCTTCCTTCCGTCACAGTTCCTTTCCGGCGACGGCGATATCACACGCTTTCATAGGCTACAAAGAAGCAGCCTCTGAGCTGACTATAATTATAACTATAACTGATAATCACTATAATTCACGCAGCCAGGACAGTTTGCCTCCCTTTTGAAATTCATCAGTCTGTGCTTCTTTGGCTGCTGAATGGTGCACTATAAGCCACCAAAGGTGCTCTCCCGTCTTCCTGGATGAATTCTTCCCAAAGTAAACTTTGAGGCTAATGGCACTTACGCTATTGTGCTGGACCTCCCTACAACTTCTCTCCCCACTGTAAACAGGCCGGAGGCAGCTCATCTTGTCGATTTTACCGCTACCTTGCAACACAACATGCGCGGGTGCCAGACGGCAAGAAAATGAAACAAAACACATTACGCTTCAGGGAAGATGCCTTTTTTCAGGTGTTGGGCATAATTTCATGGCCACATTGCAATGCGCAGGGCCCCTAAGCCACGCCTACTTAGATACTGTTGCGATGCACCCCAAGCTACCGATCAAAGTGGTGGACGCAGTGCGGCCGAAGCATGTTATGAGTGATTCATTGGAGCGAATTCGCGATAATATTAGAGTTAGTTTCCTTCTGCCCATGGTCTCAGAAATATCGACAAAGAGTGTACAGAAAGGCCTGAATTACTTTCAACAGGGATATATTAATAATGTCCCAAATGGGAACAGCAGTTAAAGTTTCTGCAATGTGTTGGCCATACATGCATGCGCAAGAATCAACCACCTCATAAACTAATGTTGGACATCGAATGCGATAAGATTTCTGATGCCTATTGTTCATGCACAGCAGGGTAATTTTGCATATTTACGCTACATAAACATGTCGATTCGAAATATCTATGTTCATAGTGGATAATTAATTCACATAAATTATGGTAGTATGCGTGTCCTCTATCGGTCTCAACGTACGTAGTGTACATGTAAATGTAGGCCCAAAATATTTGTATTCACGTGATGTGTTTAGTCATGCATAGAAGGCTTGAGAGCAGAGCCGAGGTGCAGCTGGAAGCTTTGAGTTTCGCCCGGCTCAGGTAGAGGTTCCTCCTTCCTTTATAGGTGTTACACCGACTCATTGAATAAATCACCTTGGAACAGACGGCTTCGTGCTGATTGATCTTCGATACGTTCAGCTGGTCGTGAGGTTAGGCACAAGCCTTAATCCACTGTTTGCAGTTATCTAAATTACGCTTTGGGTTGGGAAAGTAACCTCTCTGCATAGCCCTCGTCTCCAATATACGTTTCCCAGCCACATCGAAGCACCATATTTCCGAATCGGATATAAGCAGGACTATAAACTCGCAATTCAGAGGCTTAAAATAAACAGGCCCCCTTGGGGGGATGATGATGATGATGATGCTCCCAAACCGTTTTAAGGTTAATCTTATGTTGCCTCCTATGTTTAAAATACAGAATTAGCTTTTTGTGCACTGTATTGTCTATGCTTTCATCCTGGATGGAATTTTAAAATTTCAAACTTACTCATCCTGCACTTTCTACTTTGGCTTCAGAACAGACCAAAAACAGAAAATCTCATCCAGTTTAACCACTTTTTCTTTGTTTATTCACATACTCCGACAGTCTTTGCGTCTTGAAACAGCAGCATTTATTTTTTAACTTTCTCCATTAATACCGAAAGTAAACATAAGCAGCAGTGGTGGACGCTGTCATGATAAAAGACATTGATGGGCTGCATAACTACTGTAACATTTCTAATTGTGAGTGTACGTCTTTGGGGGGGGGGGGTGTAAGGTAAACTAGGAAAAAGAGTGTGGCGGAGCAGCGGTCATTGTTAGATAAAGTTCCGTCCGTGTGCTGCCTAAAAGAAACCAGTGGCTGCTTCTCATTTTTTACAGTACGTATGTGAATTCTGCCATTGGATGTAACAACCAGTCATGCCTCACTCATTAAATCACATTGCAAAATGCCACAAACTAAATAGCTGTATGTTATACTTTAAATTTGTATTGGATTTTTTTTGTCCGTAGCGCAGAATACATGCAAAGAGACTACATCAGCGGTGCACAATTCTGCACACGTGCAGTTTAGCGGGAACATTGGCTGACTTTTTTTTTTTTTTTGGCACATCATCCCGTGATTGATGCATTGAGCTCCCCTGCTTCAGAGGGTAGAGGTGAAGGCACGAGAATCCACAGCTCAAAGACTTCAAGAGAAGAAATGGAGAAGCCATACCACAAGATGCAAACCATCACTAATATGTATCGGAAGGCCAGATCTGATTCAGCATACAATTTGAGATAAGCCACAAGTGTTTTAGAAAAAGGTTTTCTGGAGTGATGAGACAAAGATTAACCTCTGCCAAAGTGATGGAAAGTCCAAAGTATGGAGAAAGAAAGGATCTCATTCTGATCCAAATCTCACAAGATCTGAGAAGCATGGTGGAGTGTCATGAGGTGGGTCTGCATGGCTATTCTGGAATTGCCTCACTAGTCATTGAGGATGTAACTCATGAGAGTAGTAACAGAAGGAATTCACATATCTATAAAGTTATATAGCATATATATTTAAAAAAAATTAATCCTGCTTTCAGTTCCCATACCGCTTATCCTCACTAGGATCAGTCACTGGGGTTCCATCTTATTCTGGGTGGGGGGTGAGGTACACCCTGAGCCAATTGTCAGCAAATTGCATATCATATTTGCACTCATAATCACACAGTTGGCCTATTCAGAGCTTTCAATGATCCTATCATGCATGTTTTGGGGAATGGGAGAGGGAATCTGGAGTAACCAGGGGGGAAAAAAAACACACACACAAGGCTGGAGGCTGGATTTGAACCTAGGTCCTCAGAACTGAGAGGTCCATCATTCTACAACAGTCCTGCCTCTGTTCCTTTTGGCAACACTTGGGAAAAATTGGTGCAACATACCCAGAATCCTGTAAAATCAACCCTTCACAAAAAGCAAACCAGTAAAATAACATGGTTAACACACCTGAAATACAAACTCTTGTAGACCTCAGGAATGGAGGACCAGCTCCGGAGCTGTTGGAAGCCCAGGAGTGCTTGTTTAACATCCCTGCAGAATTTTCAGGCCTTGTTTTTCCAGTTCAGGTTTTTTAAATAATAAAAAAATAGTTCTATGGCCACTGTCATTTCACCTCTCCTTCATCCTCTTCCACGAAGGAGAACAGTGATCCAATCAGAGCAAAGCTTATTTACATATTAAATATTTATGAGTCATCTCATCTGCCAGCCTTTTTGGACCAACTTGAGTAGCTTGAAAAGGAGCATCCTGTGGATTTCCAACCCAAACTATATTGCCTGATAACCTGATTTAAAAAAAAAAGACATTATTTAAATTGTAATGATAAAGGTGTAGGGTGGGACTTTGAAGATTTGAAATATCAGTGTGGGACGCCTTAAATTATAGGTCTCTTGAAATGGTGGAAGAATATATGGATTGATAAATGAGTAGTATCGTCAGTTTCCAGTTCGATAAACTGGCCAACATGCTTTTATATATGTATGTAGATCTATACAAAGTAAATTGAATGTTCATGTTGCATAAGGTTTTATCCCGTCAGTGGTTCCGAGCGTGTGTGATGCAGACATTTTTTTTTTTTTTTTTTGACTGGGCGGGGAGCGCACGCGTGTGTTTACACCCGCTCAGTGTAGTAGAAGCAAAAGCCACCACGAGAAGAAAACACACGAGCGACACATGAGTGGGAGGGGCCGCACGCCCTCGTCCAATCGACGCCGAGCGAACCAATCACTGGCTGCGCATGTCGACCAATGGCGCGCAGCCCCCGTGGACGGCCTGCGCCAATGAGCTGCGCCCATGACGCGGGCACGTGTATCACCGCACATGTTGACGCTCGTAAAGTGTGGCGAGAAAGAGAAAGAGCGAGCAAACACGCACACAAGGCGTCGCGCGGCGGCCGGGAGTGGACGGGGACGACGCGTGCGTACGTGCGTACGTGGGTGTGCGCGAGAGTCTGTCAAAGTCGACGCCGGTCGCCCACTGCATACCGACGGAACCGACTAGGACGCAGAACCGGACGTTGTGGCAGCTACCATTGTGTTTTCGGCGTGGGTGTATATACATCGCGAATACAGTGAGTGGGTGAGCAACGTCATTTTCCTCTCTGTGCATATTCGTCAGCGTGTTGCTTCCCGGAGTTGCCCAGCTAGCTGCATCCTGTTTGTACGCCCACTGAAGCCTCAGATAGATAGAAAGATGTTATTCGTGTTGGTCTTTCAAGTTTCTATCTATCTATCTGAGTGGGTAGTGCCTTTTAATGACATTGTTTAATGTATATAGCATTTGAATGAGGGCAGCATCTAACAATTATTTTTAATCGACAATTCATGTCAATTATTTTTCGATTAATCGGTTATTTAAATGTTTTTCATTTTCACTCGCATTTAAAAAAATGGACATTATTTCCAATTAACTGCAGCGAATTCACAAACAAATTATGATTGAGTTACTGGTTTGGCCCATCATGTCAGTCAGTCTGTTTTCATGGAGGGCTTCAGAAATCTTCACGGTATTTACTGTTGAGAAAATGAAATTATAAGGATTTTGACCATTTTGAGTTGAACAAGAACTCTAATCATTGGTCAAAACAGTTTTGAATTTGATAATCGATTAATGTATTGTTCCACCTCTAGTTCAAATTATTCTATTTTCTTAGTTCGATAGGTGAACATTAAAAAGAAATCTAATATTGTTCCACATGCCTTGCTTTGTTTCTTGTGTTACGTGGATTATATTTGTGGATTTTTCTTAACCATAGGTTATGGAGGCAGCCATTTCTATGTGACTGCACCTGTCATTACAAATTCTTATATAGGTATTGTTTTGAACTCTGAATGAATGAACAATAATTGAAGGTAAGGGCGTGAAGTGGATTTTCTTGCTATAAAACCAAAGCGCCAGGCTTAAAACGCCCCTCTTTTCATGTGGGAGTAAAAGTGAGTATGCTTGTGACCTCCCCCAGGGCTCAGGGTCCAGCAGGGATTACTCCCAGGGAAAGGAATGGATTGGGGGGTGGGGAACCTATGAGAGAGCATTTGGTCTGCGCCCACCGTACAATTCTAAAATGACTAAAGCCCTCAGAGGAAGTGTTGTAGGAGGCCAAATGTTTAATCTAAAAATGCTCAGAATATGTAAACCTGGTTTCATGTGTTCTCATAAATAGCAATGAAGGAAGCGGTGGAAGGAAGGAGAAACGAGTAGCACGTTTGAGTGTGTCAGCAAGAGGATGAGAAAGACGAGATGAGAGGCGTGCAGAAATGCACCCGGAGTAGAAAGAGAGGAGTTTGTGCGTGTGTGAGGGGAGGGGGGGGCAGGTGGGCGGCGGTGGTGGTGGTCTTGTGGTGCGGAAGGGGGGTTAGGATGGAGCTCCACAAGCCGGCCAGCCTGAGCCGGGAGAGGGCGGTGCAATAAGCTGAGCACTAGAGGCAGTGAAAGAACGAGACTGCCTATTCTGATTCCACTACTCTACACTTCGCTCTAGCGCCCATCCCCCCTCTCACATTTTTACTGTCTTCCGTCTCCCAATCTCTTCAATGGGGGCTAGACATGCGCTACCATTGTGCGCCGACTGGCCACCGCCCCCCATGCCATGTTAAACTAGGACACCCACCATTTTGTGGCGCAAGAAATTAACACATGAACATTTGGATGTAACTGAATATATTTCTCGATCCCCTTGTACAGAGATGCAGTCCCAGGGCAGCACGTCCTCCCAACCCTCTTTCGACTCCCTGAGCTCCAGCGACAGCCTCCTGTTCAGCGACTCGGACGACACAGACGTCTTTCTGACCGACGCCGCCTCTTCGGCCCTCCTGGACGCCGCAGGGGGCCCGTCAGCCACCGTCGCCAGCCGGGCGTCGGACAGCCCCGGGTCTCAGTGGGCCTGCGACGGTTTCACCGACAAAGAGGAAGAGGAGGACGGTTACGGCTCCGGCGTCAAGGCGCCTCCAGAGGTTCCCAAGTCGGAAGGTGACCTGCTGTTTGCTCAGAAGGTGAGCTTTGGTCTGTCTGTGAACGCCCTCCCTGGACAGGTTGTAGTAATCAATTTCTCTGTCACTTCTTGTCAGTGTGCTGAGCTACAAGGTTTTATCAGGCCCCTGCTGGAGCTGCTCAATGGGCTGAAGAAAGGCCGATTTGACCGCGGTAAGATTCTCTCCATCGCTGCTTCTAGCTCTGTTTCCCAGCATTTATTGAGCCAAGGCGGATATTTTACATTACAAAAATCTCGTAGTGCACATCCATTTTCTTCCGCTGATTGTTTGGGGTCGCGCCACGGAGTCAAGCAGGGAAGCCCAGAGTTTGCTCTTCGTAGCCACTTTGTCCAGGCCTTCTGAGGAATCCCGAGGGGTTCCCAAGCCCCCCCGAATAACTTGTTTTCTCCAGTGTGTCTTTGGTCTTCCCTGAGGTCTCCTCCCGGTGGGTTGTACTCGGAACACCTCACCAGTGAGACGTTCAGGATCTTTTTTTTAATGTTGGTGGGTTTAGCCTTAAAATATACCTCATACACATTAAAGAAACTTAAACTTATTTAAACATACAAGACTGTTTAAACACCTTTTTAAATATTTTGAACATACAAAAAAAAATACCAAGCAGATAATGGCTAGAAAATACTGCACATTAAGAAAAACAAAAAACTCCATCCCTCTATTTAGAAACAGGACAGTATTTCAAACTGACAGTGCAGAAAATGGACAAACATGAATTGATTTTGATTCAGTTGCTTGTTTGGTCTGTAACATGTCAGAAAATGTTTTCCAAATAAAGACAATCAGCCTGCTTTCTTGGAGGGAGCAAGAAATCTATTTCCTGTTACAGGGTTGGTTAGTTAGTTGTTATTTACTGTTGTTCTGCCTGTCGTGATATTTCACACACATTGCTAGATAAGCAAACATGGATCATCTTCTGAGCAGGTAAGTGAAACGGCATAATTCCTTGTGACACACCTGGTGAGCTCTCCCGCACACCATTTGGGAATCTTTTTTTTGTGTCAGAACTCCCCCGAGCACTGGTCTACACTCACTTATCGTCTGTAAACAACACCGTCGTCGTCGTGTTGCTGACTCATCGCCTCGTTCGGGGCAACCGACTGTGGCTTTGTTCTGTCGTGACAGCGATGTCTTGGTGCGAATGCTGACACAGGGGTTATGTTTGTGATCGATAGGTTTGAGTAGTTTCCAGCAAAGCGTCGCTATGGATCGCATCCAACGGATCGTGGGGGTTTTGCAGAAACCAAACAGCGGGTAAGATACAGCCCCAAACCCTAACACACTTTGTTTCAAGTTAGATACTCCTACTATATTTATTGCAATACAGTACTGTCCCAGAGTTTTGGGCATCCTCCAAGAACCAGGAAGTAGCCTGTTAACTGACAAACATACAGTATGGACAAACACAAATTCAAAGATCTGTTTTTTTTTTTTTTTTCTCCCCAAAACTTTTAATAATTCAGCTTTGGTAAAGGTTTGTACTCAGTGTTTTTGTAGTAATGTACATTATGAGTATTGAACATTGATTGCAAATACAGCACATCTAATGGAAGCCCAAATGTTTTCCACAGTGCTTTGCATTTCTTTACTATTTCATGGAGTGCACTTATATAGTCTAGTAAGAGGCAATATTTATTTAATATGTATATTATTGCAGTTACAGTTTGCAGTAGAGTTGCTCTGCATCACACTGATAATATACTATAATTATACCGATTATGTAATATTGTCTTATAATACTGATCCACAGCACTCCCACAGCTTCAAAGGGACCCTAATATTGGGTCTCTTATTTTTAATGTTCATAAAAATCAATCACAATTTAGTTTATATTTTTACTGTATAGTTTTGTTTGTCTAAGTGTTTATTTTAGTATTTTATTTTTATTGAATATGATTATGTATTCAAAATGGAATATATTATAGAACCAAAACATTTTATTTTATTTTTTAATGGTGTTTATTTCATGAGGTTCAGGGTAATTTAAAAAAAATTTTTATTCATTTTTATATTTTAGGTTTCTCAGAACTTTCATCTTAGCAAATTTTAGTATATATATATATATATATATATAATATATATATATAAAGTCTACTAGGGTGTACGTAAGAGAAGTCTCAATTTTTTTGTTGTTGTTAAATGATTACATATTATTTTTGTCGAGGCTTATTTTTTGATACTGCTTTTAGGAGTTTTTTGTTACTATATTTTTGAGGTTTTACATTTTTGTTGAAACAATACACACAGACCATATGTGGCCCACGGAGCGTAGGTTGTCTACACTTGTATAAGTTTGTACCAGATTTTTTTTTTTTTTTTTTTTGTAGTGAATGTGATGTAGAACTTGAAACATCCTGATAGTCCCTTGCTGAACATACGTGTGGATGTCTTGTTCCAGGGAGAAGTACCTCAACACGCTCCTCCAGGTGGAGATGATGCTAAAGCTGTGGTTTCCTCAGATCTCCACTCTTCCAACGTCGGCCGCCTCCAGCGTGGCCGCGTCACCCACCCACACCCTCCAAGACGCGCCAGGCGCCACGCCACCGCACAAACACAGGGATCAGCTGCACATCCCAGTGAAGGTGAGCATGCGCCACTCCGCTGTGGTGCACTTTGAATCAGTAATCCCAGATCAAGCGTCTACACCGCGGGGTTTGTCAGCTATCTAAACAACACAGGTGTCACTCACTGCATGTCATTTGCCAATGAATTACACATGGTGCAACAGAGTACCTGAAACAAGAAACACGACTTTTAATTCATCTCCATGGAACCTAATATAATACTGAGCAGGTACTAATTTGTTTACCACATCAGTAAGTCTCCACCCTTGAATTCCACTGAGAGACTTTTCACATCCTTGCTGTCGTTGTGGTGAGCAACAGAGTTTGAATGTGCTCTGAAGTTGAACTTTTTCATGTCCAGAACTGAGATTACTATAGCTAGAGACATTGGAAAAAAAAATTCTTAGCCCACCCTTTTTTCTTCACTTTCTCGTTTGTTTTAATACCTAATACACCTCAACTGTGCCTGGAAATTCTGTTCATAAAAGTTTTATATTTTAGTTTTAATTTATCAATTGTATATTTAATTTTAATTGCTATTTTAAATTACAATTTTTTTTAATCAAACATAACACTAAAACTAATCAAACGCCAAATTGCGTTTCTATCACTGATTGTTTAAATATTTTGCTATTTGTTTTTGCAGAAACGCCGACTCAGCTGGACAGGAACTGACTCTCCGACGCCGTCTCCGGGCCTCCTGAAGTGCCCTCGGCTCAGTTCACAAGAGAAGAAGAAGCAAGGTGACAGTGATGAAGAAGGGGGCGAAAAAGATGTCAGACCCCGCACTCCGCCGTCATCGTCTTCTCACCAAATTTCTGCAAATGCCAGTGTCTGTGCAAAGGGAAACAACAGCGACTGTGATGAGTCCGGTAAGCCGTCAGAGTACAAAACGGGTCGTGGGTCCGAGCCTAGCCTCACGTGGGTGCACGTCGCGCCCATCCTGTCACCGCGGAAGACGGGCACGTCGACAACGGCAGGTAGCGGCACTAAGAACAGGACGAGCCCAGCAACGCAAGACAGCGCCGTCTCCTCCACCACGCCTTCCAAGCACAGCAAAAATCTAAAGAAACCCCCACGCTGCCAAAGCCAAGCTGCCACAGATGAGCAAGGTGACACTTGTCAGGGTCAGAGCCGGGTGGGCCGCACTTCCTCGGAGACCTGAGAGGGAAAATGGGACAAAACTGGGGGAAGTGTAGAACACCTCGAGAGGGAAATCAAACGCGTGTTGATAATCACAAATAGTGTAAAAAATGTGCAAAGAAATGGCAGAAGATCGTAAGTAAATTCAAGGCTTAAAAAAACAAAAAAAGATGCCTGAATGGACCACTTCCTGTCACGAGAGGAAGTCGCTGGTAATGTAACCTTGTACGGGTTGTAGATAGACATAAAGAAAAAAGGATAAGATGTAAGGAAAAAAGGAAATCCAGTGTACACAAGGATGCATCCGCAATGTACCGTGGCGCGTTTAAAGACAATGGAGATTGTTGGAAGAAAGGAAACTGTCATCAACTTACGAATGTAACTCAAGAACAAGTAGCTGCGCTCCAGGAGGATCACTGGAACTGCTCCCACCGTTAATTTATTCGTCTGTTGAGCCGACACTGCATTTATTTATTATTCTTTGTATTTATTTATTGGGCAGTCGAGGAAAACACAAAGGCGGTCAACTTTTTTTTTTTTTTTTTTTTTTTTTTTACACGATGTTGACAAAGTGTTTTCCTTTTCATCATCAACAAGAAGGAAGTTTTGAACTGTCAGACTACTGTGCCTTTTACCAAATAGGATGTGTTTATTTTTCAAAAGAAACAATTGGTGCTTGAGTGCATTTTTACTGCATTTTGATTGTTTACTTTCACGAAAAAAAAACAGCACATCTTGACAGTAGTCACCTGTACCTTTCTTCAAACATAATGGCATCACGCTCTCTCGTTACCCTAATAGCATAATTGCCTCAGTCATGTTTAGAGAAAAAAAAATCTAGGGTTGCAAGGAAGTAACACTTTAATAAATCAATTACCTTTCTTGGGGAATTCTAGAAATTAGGAAATTTACTGCTGAAAGGGCACAATTTCCAAGGATTTGCACAATTTTAAGTAACAGTTGTCATGAAATGATGATCACAATAGTTCTTTATTAATTTGATAATTGAGGGGTACTGTTGTTGATTAAATGTTTTACAGCATAGTTGCACCCTATTTTTGATGTAGATATATGAAGAATAAGTTCAAAAGGACTTCAACAATTACGCTCTCAGGCCTCTCGCTGCCTGATTGCATGATTGCCAAGTTATTTTTGAATGTTTTTGGAAACCAAAAAAATGTGATCTAGATGAAAAGGAAATGAAAATCTACACAGGCATTAAGAACAAAAGCAAGCATGGTAAAATGACTCGTCCCAATTGTCCTCAAACTTATTACACCGAGTATCCTCTTGAAAACTACTTGGCTCTCCAAGTTACACCATCTGTACTTCAGTAATAATTCAATTAATATGTATTGCAAATAAGTAAAATACAAATTGTACTGCGATTTTGTTTGAAAACAAACTGATAGATCCAATGATCAAATACAGACCATAAAGATCAAATAGAACTATCGTACTTCAAAGTTAAATGCAACAGAACTTAAATGCACTGAATTAAATATTTTGGCAACTGTGACATGCACGGATGGACCATTCAATTGAGTGATTCTTTGTCTCGCGACAGGGAGCACATCTACCAATAGTGAGACTCCCACCACACTTTAGATAATGAATGACTTGGGCAATTATGCGCTTAGGCTAACAAATTCTGCCAAACACCGTCTCCAGGTATATTCTGTAAACATGCCTCCATCTTGTCAGCAGAGGCTTCTTCTGCTAGCCTTTTTTTTTTTCCTTACTTATTTTCCCCTTTCGGCTCCCACCCAAATTGAGGGACCGAAGGGGCCGCACACAAGGGTGGTGCACTGAGAAACTTGAAATGCTACAAAAATGTCAACATTAGGGAGGAACTCGTCTCGACTTGCACCGACCCTTCCTCTGCTGCTATTCTGCATCGGAAGCACAGAGTAGTATGATCTTAGAGGAGGGGGGTCGGCCGAATGACCAATTCATGCAAACCTGTTGTAAATATTTCTACTAAGCTATTTTTCAAACGATTTCCATTGAGCGAGGACGTAGCAGCTTCCAGAGCCACAGAAAGCCTCCATTTCCAACCGCCTTTATTTAACCTGGATTTTTTTTATTTCATTTTTCGTTTCGATTTTAATCAATTTTTTTTGTTTTACATTGGGTTTTATTTCGTTTTTTTTTTTTTGGATTATTTTTCTTTGAATTTCTCCTTTTTTATATGTTTTTTTTAAATACATAAGTGTTTTTCCATTAAGTTTTATTTTTGGGGGTTTGAATTCAAATTCTATTAATTTTATTTAAATTAGTTTCTGTTTTGTTTTACTCTTTTTTTACATTATCTGTTCAATTTACATATATTTGTTTTCCTATTTTTGACTTTTTTTTAATCTGCAGGGTTATTTTGTTTTTCTGCAATTTTAACAACTTTTGTTTAATTATTATCATTGTACTGTAGGTCTATTTGTTGATTATTGTTTAATTTATTTTGAATTTATTTTTTTTTTCAAAATGTTTTTTTATATTTGATCCCAATGAGGCATCTTCGAAGCCTTACAAGTCTGAGAAAGACCTTTCCTGTTAACATTTGACGCTCCAGACTCCTCATCAGAGTCTTGTTTGTGAGGAAGTGAGTGTGTGAATTTTTTTCTACGGCCATGGTGTGACCGGATTGCACTTACTTTTTCATGTACGTTTTTCTACTTCATCGACGAGCGGTTGGGAAAGATTTGGGAATCTTGTAGCCTTCCTTCTTGTTCACAACTTGTACTGTTCTCCTTTGCCCAGCACCATGCTGTCCTTGCCCTCCCGTCATCTCCTTCAATCTTGTTAGTTTTCTTGTCTTTAGCTCACTCTTACTCTTAATCTTACTCTGGCTACATTTTTTCAACAACCACGTGACAAAAGGAAAATTTTTGAATAAATGGCAATTTTTAAAAGCTCAATGTCGCACTGGATTTTCTAGAAATGATCTTTCTATTGCTGGGATGGAAGCAATGTGTAATGCTTTTTAAAGGAGAGACAGATGTGACTCACTGGGGGTGCAGATTTAGAGGACGTACATTTTGGGGGTTGGGGGGGCAGGGTTCGAGACTGCATCCTCACTAATCTGACAGGCACAAGAAGGGGGGTATTGTGTGTTTGAGTTGCCTACCAGCTGCTAAAACAGACCCTAAACAAAACACTCGCATGTGTGTGTGTGTTTCTTCAAATAAGTCACGTTTGCATGTACAGTAATGTCAAGCTAACTTGCACGGTGGAGGTGTGGGACTTTAAAACAAATAAAACTCAAAGAATAAAATATCTATCCATTTTATACATCTTATGAGGTCGGGTCGTGGGGGCAGTAGCTTTACAAGGGATGTCCAGACTTCCCTTTCCCCACCCACTTTATCCATATCTTACGGGGCAATCCCGAGGCATTGCCAAGGTGGTCGCGAGACATAGTCTCTCTAGTATGTCCTGGGTCGTCCCTGGGGTCTCCATCCAGTGAAATGTGTTCAGAAAACCTCACCAGGGAAGCATCCAAATCAAATGTGGAAGATCAGCGTCGAGTCGTACGCTGAGCTCCTCCTGGATGACCGAACCTCTCTGAGGGAGAACCATGGGTGAGGGTAGGAACATAGATAAACCGTTAAATTGAGAGCATCACTTTTTGGCTTAGCTCCTTCTTTACCACATCTGACCGATACAAAGTCTGCATCACTGCAGACACTGCACCAATCTGCCTGTCGACCCCCAGTTTCATTCTTCCCTCACTTGTGAACAAGACCCCAAGATAATAGAACTCCTCCACTTGGGGTAGGATCTCATCCCCGACCTGGATAGGGCATGCCACCCTTTTCCGACTGAGGACCATGGTCTCAGATTTGGGGGTCCTCATTTTCATCCCAGCTGCTTCACACTTCTGCAAACTGCTCCAGTGAGTGTTGGAGATCACTGCTCGATGAGGCCAACAGAACCACATCTGCAAATCGGTGAGATGCAATACGGGGGCTGTCCATAAAAGTTAGGAACAGAATCGGTGACGAAGGGCAGCATTGGCGGAGTCCAACCGTCACCGACTTACTGCCAGCAATTCAGACCAAACTCTGACACCGGTCCGACAGGGACCAAACAGCCCATATCATTGAGTTTGGCACCCCATATTTCCTGAAGCTCCCCCCACAGGCCTCCCCAAGGGACACAGTCAAACGCTTTCTCGAAGTGCACAAAACTCGTAGTCAGGTTGGGCGAACTCCCATGCACCCTTGAGGATGCCGCTGAGGTTGAATCCTGAGAGCCATTTTGTAGCGGAGGATCAGATTGCCAAGATTCTTCCCTTCAGCCACTGGCCAGCTCACACTGCACCCTTCCCTATAGCCCCTCCCACACGTGGTGAGCCCGTGAGAAGGGGGACTTACGTTAACTTTTCAGACTGGGCCTAGCCGGGCCCCCTGGGTGAAGCCCCTGTCACCAGACACTCGTCTCTGAGCCCCACCTCCAGCCCTGGCCCCAGAGGGGGGCCCCGGTTACCCACATCCGGGCAAGGGAAATATAAATCCAGTTTTATTACTCATCATAGAAGTTTATGAAGCCATGCTTTGTCTGGGCCCTCACCTAGGACCTGTTTTCCAGGGGTGTGAAGCCCCAAACAGCTCCTAGGATCATTGGGACACACAAACTTCTCCATAACGATAAGGTGACGGCTTGCAGGAGGGGCACAATAAAATAAATACAACTAATACAACATAAATACTAAACTAATACTAATTAGAGAAGAAATATCCAAAAGCTACAAAAAGCGAAAAGGCAATTTCAAATTAAATACAAAGAATATTTTTTATGACCTTTTAACTAAAGTAAAACATAATAATGAATTACATGACCAATGAATAAATCCATCCAATTGAGCAATGATTTAAAAAAATGATGAATTAAGACATCCTGTAAACAACCAAAAATGAAAAATAAACGAGAACAAGCCAAGCGAATTATTTTACAATCGAAAATTTTGACGGCACTCTGACTTCTGAGTTTTGGATGGAAGCTACAACCCTCACTAACGTGCAGTGAGCGCAAATCACAAACATGGGCATTCATAATGCCATGAGATTATGGATGTCCGTAGTTGTCTTCGCCACAGAGAACGCAAATTCAGCTTCCACAAAATACCTCCTCAAGCAATACTCAGCTAACATTAGCACTGTAAACCAGCTGATGTTCGCCACGGCTGCTATGTTGGGAACAGGACTCTCATGGCTCCATTTTTGTAGACAGCGCATCTGCAGCGGTGTGCAAAGGCTGGTAGCAGTTTTTGCAGACCAACCTGTGCCAAGCAGCAGCTAGGATGTGTAGTTTGAGATGTCGGGCAGAAAGTCGGGCTCAACTTAAAGGCCAAGTGTCATCCCTATAAACATTCCAAAATAGATATTGTCATGAAAAACACATATAACATTATTCACTTCAATGTCTGTACGAAAAAATAAATGTGAGCGGAGAGCACGTCATCCATGCGCATAGTTGCAGAAGTGTCAGTCTATGACATCCAAGTGGTCGCCATATTAGCTGCATCCTCTGTCCGTGATGTCACCCAGACATTCGCCAATGAAAACACGCGGTGCACCCTATCTATGGGAGACGAACACACCCCTTCTGACACGGAAGCTCTTTTTGAAAAGGAGAACACCACACAACCGAGTGAGGTTACCGGGGCAATATTACACTATTGTTCCGAGCCATATTCAGATGATATGCAATCACGGCCAAACCTCCTCCCGTCCAATCCAATTCCGTGGCGGAGATGACCCATCGCAGCTCATCGCAGCCGGCCGGTGGGACTCATTTTTGGTGCTGAGGTGGCTTATCAGAGGGCCGAGCCGTGCTGCTTTAGGGGGTTGTTCACAGCCGCCGCAGTACGCGATGAATAACACCGTCAAGCCGGGGCGCTTTACTGCGTTGTCGCCGAACGCAGCTGAGTGAGGCATTGTCAGCTACGTTCTTCAGAGCCGCCGCTGTCCGCAAGCTTGACGCACAGCCTTCGCCGGAGCCGTGGCGCCTCTGGTGGTGTGGCTCATTTTCGGCGCCGTGGTGGCTTATAATGGAGGCGAGCCGTGCTGCTTTAGGGGGTTGTTTATAGACGCCGCAGTACTCGATGAACAACACCGTCGACCTGGGGCCCTTGACAAACGAGTCCACTTGAGGGCGGTTCTGTTCTTTACGTCACTTCCTGCTTCTTCTCGAAAACAAATCCCTCGAGAGGATTTTCATGGCGGGAGTTACAAAAAGCTGTATACGTCAAAAACATGTTTTGTGGTGAAGAAACACATGGGTCCATGTCGGCTGCCATTTTTTGTTTTCATTAATAACATACGAAAAATTATGCATTTCATGAAACTTCATCACCACATCTGCTCTAATGTGATTTTGGTGAATTTGATTGGGGCACAGGTAGACAAAAAAATGAGGCCCACAGACATATTTGAAGTCGCTAGCAGTTATCAGCAGCTCATTCTCTATTTGATTAGGGTACCTGCTCACTTTATCTGTTGCCAAGAGCTGTGACAATGCTCCAATCATCGCATCGTCCTCTGCACAAATCTTTTTAATTTTTTTTCTTTTTTTTTTTACAGTATAGGACAGATAATGCCACATGAGAGGAAATATCCTTAATTCCGATATTCTTTAGTATTTTTTATGCGTGAGCATAATATAGCGCTGCTTATTTTGTATGGAGGATGTTTTGAATGAAATCTGAGCTTAGATACGCTCTCCATTTTCTCCTCACTGGTAGGTGCGTGCGTTTATGAGGGCACGGGAGTGGCACATTTTCAGAGGGTGTGGTTTAATGCACCCTCCCCCTGCTCGGTCTGGATGAAATCAGCCATGGCTCGTGCACACATACACACACATATACAGAGACACAATACGTAAAGTCCCAAACAAATGCACAAATGCTCCCATGCACGCAAACTATACAGTACAGTGGCTTGATGTGGTTGATGGGCCACTCTTGTGACACAACAGAGAGAACTGTCCAACCCCCTCTCTGCCCCCCCCTTGTATCCATGCAGTTTTTAGCAGAGAAGCCCCTGCCCTCGCGATGCAGCCCCGCCACCCCCTCCACCCCTTCCCCGTCTGGAGGCTGAAAACGAGGAGGAGAAGAGAGGGGGAGGGAGGAGGCCTGGTTTCGCTTCACTTTTGGGAAAGACGACAAAGGACATGGGTATCCCCCCCACCCGGGTATCCCCCCCACCCTTCACCACCACCAATACCAACACACACAAACAAACTAACACTAATGCATTTGATTCCATGTCTATGGAATTGTGTACAGCCAACAAAGAGAGTGTCAGCATGAGTCCGACAGGATTGTCCATAATGAACTTAGCGGCCCTCTTATCCCGTCCTGTTCTGAAGCTTTTAACTGTGATGCCCTTCATTGGTATTAAACACTTAATGATTTAAGCGAGGGGTGGCCTGCATGTGGATGAGCAGATGCACCACACGGCGTTCTACTCTGATTCCAAAGTCCTGCCGTTTGGAGAATTTTATCAACATTTTCTGGGAAAATATGCTTGTTGTGATAATTCAATGCAGTGAGCATCTAATATGTGGGCAAACATCTGTGGGCAAGAGCCATGTTTTCATTTTTAAAATTGAAGGATGGGCCAGGCCATTTTTTGATAAGGTCAAAAAATATATAGAGTATATTTTTTAAATTCTTCAATATTTAGACAAAAATTGTTAAATATGTGTATAATTTAGTTTTTGTTTTTATTGCTTCCAATAAATCAATTAGTTATTCAAATTTATTATAAGTATTTTATTAAGTATATTATTTATAATCAACAGATTAACTGTAGATGGAAAAAATGTAAAACTGTTTATTTAACAAATATTTTTAAAAATTGACTTGTATTATTCAAATTTAAAAATTGTCACTACAGGAAATAAAAAGTGGAACAAGTTTGACTGCAATAGATTAATTCCATTCACATTATTTCTGATGGGAAAATTTGTTAATCAGCACATTAAAAATCAGAACAACATGTGGTATACAGGTAATACAGAATGGTAATCTATATGTGAAATATGAAATACTTCAAGCTTCTTAATTGTTCATTGAAGCTTGTATTTTTTAAGTTAATTACCTAAAAACCCTGCTTTTCCTACCATCTCCCCTTGTCCATTCGCTGCTGTTTTTGACACTTTGCAAGCAAAAGGCAGTGTGGTGCTTGCATATCCATCCTTCCATCCATCTAGTTTCTGAGCCGCTTAACCTCACAAGGGTCGTGGAAAGGCTGGAGCCTATCCCAGCTGTCGTCGGGCAGGACTCTGGGTACACCCTGAACTGCTTGCCAGCCAAACAGAGGGCAGATGCTTGTATACTGTATGTATAAATATTAGTCTCACTTGCATAGCAGGGCAGACAATCACCCAAAGACCTTGAGTGGTAAAAAAGAAAAAGTGTATAGCGCTGCAAAGAGAATGAAGGCTTTCAGACTGCCTTCCACTGAGGTCAAGGGTCCTCGCCGTGTGACGCTGGCCATGGTGAAGAGCGCCCATTTTTCAAGGGCGCATATGCTCGCCTCGTGACTTTGAGGGAACGATAATTAGGGCGTAGTGACGCTGGAGGGGCGAATGATAACATCATCTGTTTCTTTGGCCCGCTTATGTTGTGCGGGTGACGCCATATTTCACTGATGAGCATCAATTATTCACGCCTTGAGAAGGAAAACATCAAGAAGTTATTAAAAAAAAAAGATTTGACTGTGAATGAGAAAGGCCAGCAGTTGTTGTCACTTCTGTTCTAATTGTGGCCTCTGCTTTAATAAACAGCACGGCCCAAATTCATCGTTGAGTGCCTCACCCACTTTACCAAATGAACACCTTACCCCCAATCAGATGTATCGTACTATTCAAAGAGGGAAAGGGAGCGTGCAGAGCTTCAATCATACAATTGAACAAATAAAAGACTACGGTTCGCTCAAATATTTAGCTCACCTCAAAAAATGCATCAATTTTTACCCCAATCGGCAGAGTGTTGAGCTCTATTTACACAAGTGTCTTCCTGCAAATAAGATAAACTCTACTTTAGTGATTCCCAGAAGAAAAACTCAAGCTTTGATGATTGCGATATACAAATAGACATTTTAATCCAAGAACAGCAATTTGTCTAGTTTCTGCCACACAATATTTTATGAAAAAAATGAAATTCTCACCTGAAAGAAAGATCTTACTTCAAATCAATTCCTCGTCTCAAACTGACAGCGGTTTTTGTTCAATCAACACCCAACCGCGGCTTGTTGAGCGCCACCCATACACAGAAATGTGTACAAATAAATAGCCTCACCTCAAATAGAGGTACCATCTCAGCTTGATCAATAAACACCACACTACAGACAGAAGACGCCTCATTTTCACTTAGCAGTCATGTGAGCGACACTCACACATGCTGTTTTTTTTTAAAGCAGAATAAAATTCAGTAATTGCCTCAACTAAAATAGAAAACTACTTTTTGAGTTGAGATAGTTGAGAGCTGTACTGTAATATATATGTACCGTATTTTCCGCACTATAAGGCGTTAATTTTCTCAAAAGCCGACAGTGCGCCTTATAATCCGGTGCGCCTTATATATGGATCAATATTGAACGTTTAGTGCAGCTCCATCTAATGGATGCATAACATAACCCTAGCCTCTGCTGTAGGGTCTATTCTATGCGCCTTATAATCCGGTGCGCCTTATAATGCGGTGCGCCTTATAATGCGGAAAATATGGTAATTCCACTCACGGATGAGAAGTTGTATCAGTCAGATAAAAGTAGTGCTTCAGATAGATGCCTCGCCTCAAATAAATACCTACTTTTTAAACAACAGGCAGCAGTGCATTTAGCTCAGGCCACGCACTCAATTGGACAAATAAAAGCCTTTCAAATAAATGTCTTAATTCAAATAAATCCCCCAAAATCCTTTTAGTTTTGTCTGTATGTTGAGTTCCCTTCCATACAAATGAAAAGCCTCCTCCTCAAATAAAGACCTTCTCCTTTTTGTGTGTGTATATAAAGTGATTAAAAATTCACCCACACCTTTGAACAGAGTAGGAGAAAGTAAGTGTAAAAAACAAAAAAAGAGGGTGGGGGTGGATCGGCGCCTTGAAATAAGAGAGGCTGACGTTAGATTTGAGCACGCTCACGTGCTTGACGCCACGGCGCGTGTAGAGGTCGCAGAGGTCCTTGTGTGAAGGTAAAGACAGCAGAGGTCCTCAGAGAGAGGATGATTTACTGCCTCTATCACGTACACTCACACTGAAGTGGGTCAACATGATAAAACACAGCATAAGACGCAATTAGCCAGACAATAAAGGTGCGCTCTGGGGCTGCCAATGGTTTGTCATAAATGACGCTCTTACGCAAGCCACTGCATATATGCAGCGCATCAATGACGTTGCTCATCCTTTATTGTGCTGCCGTTAATGGCAAAAATGTGAATAAACTGATGGTGCGTGGATTGGGATGAAACGGAGGGGAAATAATTGAAATAATAATTCAGTTTTCTGTTGTATTCCAGGAAGGTAATAGTGTGTATTGTGGTGAGGAGCATGTGTTTGTCCATGTGAGTGTCCCATGGGTGTGTGAGAGACCGAGCGTCCCGTGTGTGTGTGTGTGTGTATCTGCGTGCGTACGTGTATATGGAACCCAGTGCGGTATTGTCATTTTAGGCTGCATTACATAATAGTCCGGCTGGCAAAGGGGTAGGGGCGAAGAGGGAGTGTTTGGGGTACACACAGACAGTACATGTGAGGTCTATCACAAAGAGAGGCCATGACGTCGACTATTTAGGCCTCCTCTCAAATAATTACCACACCTCAAATGCAGTAGACACCTCCTTTCAATCAGCGAACTGCGGCGTGTCCATCAACAGAAAGCAGCTTGTCGAGAATTGATTTTGGGAAATTTTTTTTGAAATGCCGCATCTCAAGTGATGGTTCAATCAATAAACTAGTCCAGATTTAGACCCACAGGTTTAGTAACAAATAAATAAATAAAGAAATTAATGAGGCAGTACGGTGGATCAGCTGGTTAAGCGTTGGCCTCACAGTTCTGAGGATCCAGGTTCAATCCCGGCCCCGCCTGTGTGGAGTTTGCATGTCCTCACCATGCCTGCATGGGTTTTCTCCGGCACTCTGGTTTCCTCCCAAATCCTAAAAACATCCAACATTAATTGGACACAATTTCCCCGAGGTGTGATTGTGAGTGTGGCTGTTTGTCTCTATGTGCCCTGCGATTGGCTGGCAACCAATTCAGGGTGTACCCTGCCTCCTGCCCATTGACAGCTGTGATAGGCTCCAGCACTCCCCGTGACCCTCATGAGGATAAGCGGTGAAGAAAATGGATAGATGGATGAATAAATTAATGACCAACTTCAAATCAACACATTATCTTAAAGAGGCATTTCATTCTTTCAATGACCGATTACCATCATGCCCATCAATGGACGGCAGCTTTTTATACTCCACCTACTTGCAAAAATGTGTTCAAACAAAAGCTTCACCTCAACTCAAGGCCTCATTTCAAATCATTACCCCCCCCCCCCCACACACACACACAATCGGCTCACGGCGAACAGACACCTCCTGTTTTTTAAAAAAAAGAACAGCTGTGTTTGACTCATGCAAGTATTTATACAAATAAATGCCTCCGGTCTCGTAAATACCACACTCTCCTTTTTTATTTGTGTTAATGAACAACTGCATGTCTATCAAGAGTTAATCTTTTTTTTTTTTGGCAAATAAAAGCCCAACTTCCAATAATGGCTCACTGCAAATAGATGCCTCCTTTTTCTCCATCCGTTGACATGTCTACCAAGACAGTATACATGACAATGTGTCTCGATAAAGGCCATCTCCCAAATAAATTACACAACTCAAATAGCCGCATACATTTTTTTAAAATGTGCGGCAGTTCTTCTCCAAGTCGGGGGTGTCGCTACAGCTAGTATTGGCTAGGAAACCACAGGGTGGAGTTTCCATTTCCGGGAGCTGTTTTTACTTTCCTGTTTTGTTTTTAACAAAGCAAAATCTACGGCGACCGTGTAACAAACAAACCTTGATGACCAAATGATACATTTAATTACGCCGCAAAAGTGATCAAAATGGCGGCAGCTAGTCCCGGCTTTGAGCGTTTGGACGACGGAGGGGAATTTGCATGTGATTGCATCATGCATTATGCATCATTACCAGCCTCAGACCAATGGACAATGTGAGCGAACCCCAACCCCTCCTCCTCCCGGGGTGATTGATGGGCTCCTGGAGGTGTGGTGCTTTGGGTTGTGGTCACCAGTTCTTGGGAGGGCTATGGTCCAGAAGAACGGAAGTGGATCCTTGCCCGGCAGGTTTTGTGGAAGGCACTGATCCATGACTTCCATCGTGCCCTCCCTGATCTCATGCATCCTGGATCATGTGGTACCGGGGGGCTGTCTCAGCATCCTGAGCTTCTTGCAAGTGTGATGCATTGGAGATACCCGGGCAGATATTTTCCGTCCCCAATTCGCTGTCCTATTTAAGATGGCCCTGGAATCACCACATCGCCATATTATCTACTACCTACTTCAAGTTTGTAATCTAGCACTTCTGAACCTTGAGACTTTTTAGAATTGTTCCCATCCATTCCAGCCTGCCTGTGTTCCCTGCAAGCCTTTGCTTATCTCCTGCAATTCACTGACCACCAGAGTGGTTCCCTGCAAGCTTGCTCATCTAAAGTACCTGCCAAACGGGACACAGCCCACAAAACCTCCACACCTGCCATCAGTTGACCTCCACCGACCTAGCGATTGCCCAATAAACATTGATTCTTGAACCATCCATTTTCCGGCCTCCGCATTTGGGTCCAACTCATTACAGAAACCTGACCTCTCTTTTTCAATCACTCATCTCAAATAGCTTAACTCAATTAAATGCCTCACCTCAAATAGATGGCTCCTTTTGCATCCAATAAACATTTACAGCACGTACACAAATATTTTTTCATATAGTCTGTCAAAAAAAAAATCATCTCAAATGGACATCTATTTTTTAATTTGTTAGTCAAAGGGCATCAGTCTGCCTAGCTCAAGTTGCATACACTTCTGATAAATAAATACCTTCCTACACATAAGATCCCTCCTCCGCCATAAATTGACCAATACAATCTTTACTGTATACTTCCATGACATGTATGGTTATGCAGTGATTTGGGAGTTTTGGCACAGGGTGGGATGGATGGAGGCATGGGGGTATCCGCCAGACGAGTGATGGCCCCAGGCTCACGAGAGTGTTCGTGCTCACGCTACTCCATTGCCACTCAGTTGACCCACATCCCGGAAAGACAGGAAAATTGAGGAGGGGGATGTTCATCACCTGATAGTCACATGTTCATGGTTGCTGCGAGGGGCGTTGATCAATAGATAAACTATGCTTTACTCCGCACAAGCAAATAAGAATCAATGAATGGCAATGAGCTGCAGCTGCTAAATGTCAACAGTCATTAAATAAATTGAGAGGGAAAGGAAGTCACTCAAAGTAATTTTCTCATTTGTTTCCTGCATTCTACTTGATTCTTTCTATTACAACATTGAATGAGAAGAATAACTTTTAGTTTGTGTAAAATAAAACTGCAGTAATTTCGTGTGAAAAAATTACATGTATACATGTGTTACATTCAGATGGTTTTCATTTTTATAAATAAAAACAGAGAAATAACAAACAAAATGACAACTACAACAAAATATATTTTTGGAATGGGTGACACGGTTGACGACTGGTTAGACTGTCACCCTTTCAGTTCTGAGGACCGAGGTTTAAATCCTGGCCCCCGCCTGTGTCGAGTTTGCATGTTCTCCCTGTGCCTGCGTGGGTTTTCTCCGGGCACACTGGTTTCCTCCCACATCCCCAAAACATGCATTAAATGTAGACTAAATTGCCCCTAGGTGAGATTGCGACTGCGACTGTTGTCTGTCTCCATGTGCCCTGCAATTGGCTCAGACAAGCTCCAGCGCTCCCACACCCTTGTGAGGATAAGCAGCTGAGAAAATGAATGGATGGATAAATATACTCCTGAAATGTTTTACTAGTTTCCGTAATACACTTCGTCCGAGGTGGGTAGCGTAACCTTATATTGTACTCAAGTGAGAGTACTATTACTTTGGAATAATATGATCAGTTCAGGATGTAGTCTGTCTTTTGCCCAACGTTAGCTGGCATAGGCTCTGGCCCTACCGCGAGCCTTGTGAGGATAAGTGGCTTAGAAAATGGACATGGTTCGAGTTAAAAAAAAAAAAAAAGCCCTCCAAACACTACTATGATTCATCGTCAGAAAGTACTTGGTTTAAAAAAAGTACTACTCAAGTAAAGAGTAACTTGTGAGTAACTTCTGATTCAACAAAGTCAGAGCATGAAAATAATAATAGATAAATAATTAAAATGGGATTCCACACGTACCTGCAACTCTTTCACAAAAGGTTTATGTGCGGTCATGTGTCTGTCTTGTCCATTCCAGTTAGTGAAATGTGAATCATTATAACAGAGGAAATATTACTTGAGTAAATGTAATGTTATATGTAGTGTGGAGCCACGCATATTTGTATCTACAGAACAGTACATTAAAAACATTTCGTTTATCCGCCGCGAGGGGACGACCAACATGAAAACGACGGAGAAAAATAAAGAAGAGGACGAGGAGAAAATGAGGAGGACTTAACTACTTCCGCTTCCGGGTTGCTGGGCTCAACGTTGTGTGAACGGACGACGCCGCGCGGCTAAATACAAAGTTGTCGAGAACACTTCGTGCTTTATTGTGAGATTAACGTCCCAAAGCGGATTTTATCTGTTTGACTTTTGTGACCCTTGTGTCCTCATACAGAATAACGGAATCAAGAAAGATTTTGTAAGTTTGGCCCTTTTACTTCCCGTGTCTGACTGTGTGCTAACATTGCTAACTTTAGCCCACAGACAGGCACTTTTCGCCGATGAGATTGACTTGTGACAGCATTTTAAGACATTACACATAATACGCTGTTTTTGTTTTTATTCTATCATCTGCACGTATGGAACACATTGCTATAAGTGGTCAGCATTTGAAGCCAAAGAGTGTTTTGTGGAGTGGTGGCTAAAACTATGACTGAATGGCGCTAGTTTTACAACGAATAGTAATGCCCTGCTTCATTGCAAGAATCAACGCTTGTTGTTTTATAATTCTTTGGCAGGGTGTCTTCTAGATTAGAGAATGTCGCTTCCTAAACGGGAGGTGGAGGAGTTGAGGCCATTTGTGGAGCGCACCGTGAAGAAGGTGCTCGGTTTCTCGGAGCCCACTGTGGTCACTGTTGCTTTGCAGTGCGTCGGGAAGGGTATGGACAAAAGGAAAACAACAGGTACATTTGGATATTGGACTTATTCCCTTTAATTTGTTTCACATCAATAGTATTATCACAAGGGTCAGAAGGTATGCTGTCAATTCCCCTTGGCGCATGACTTTTCCCATGGTCATATTTAGTTGTAATCATACACTTTTAACTGAGGTAGTTTATTATCTGTTACCTTACACTTTAGTAACGAACAGAACAACACCAAACCATCAACTGATTCAGTTTAGTATTCAGTATGATTCAATATGTAAGAAGCATATCTTCCAGTGCACTCTGCTGTAACTGACACCATGAGCTATTAATATGCAAGGTCTGTCAATCAGGTGAACAATTTAGGGCCTAACTGTCTCTAGATCTTGCTTTTTTCGTTGTCAATGTACATCTGGCTTTACTCAGACACAGGAATTGGTTCAAATAAATCCCTTCCCTCAAACAAGCTTACTTTGAGACTTCACTTTAAATAGCTGCTATTTTTTCTGTCAGTATACAGAAGAAGGATGTTGGTGACTACCTACCTGTACATTTCTGCAAATAAATGCCGACTTCTCAAATAAATTAGTTGTTGACCAGTTATCTCCTGGCCCAATTATGGGTGTCCTCCTCCTGCATTTTTGCTCATACGTATCATAGAAGCCTTCCTTTTAATGATCCTTTTGAAGAAATCATACATTTAAAACTGGCTAAACTTCAGTGAGCATTCTAATTTATTTATTAAAATTGTCACTTTATGAGATGATGCTGATTTTAGGAACTCCCTCCACTTTTTGCTTTTGTCTGAGCTTCAGATAAGTGAAAGATTAACATTTCAGTTTGGGCAGCACAATTATGGCCAAAATGATAATCAGGTTTACTGTGATCAATATGGAATAATCATGATTATTCCTCATCCATCTGTGCATCCATGTTTCGTTCTGGTTCTACTCATGAGCCTTGCACGCGTGCTGGAGCCTATCCCAGCTATCTTGGGGCAGGAGACTGGTTACACGCTGAACACCACGAAACTGTATGCAAGAGTAAATGATGATGATAAATATAAATGTACCCAAAGGGGTGGGGGGTCATTTTTATTTGTCTGTTAACATTTGAGTAGACGTGCGCCTCCAAAATGCAATATGTAAGCACAACTTAATGGAATCAAATCCAGTTAATCATACAAGGCAAAAGCATTAGGCTGCAATTAGTTGAAAATCCCCTTCGTCAAGGACTGTATGTCTTAATTGTTCAGCTTGACCATTGGTTAGTCATGCACGTCATAACCAACGAAGAACCTGACAGTTGTGATTTCCTTTTATATTTACTCCCGGCGTTTTTTCATTGTGGTCAGGCCAGCTGAAAAGTTGAGGCAGTTCCTACATCGATTGTTAACAGTGTCTTACTGTGACATGCGGCCTCTCGGACAATGTGCTGGGAATGGCAACTTCTTCAATGCCACTTCTGGTTTATATTTTGAAGTTTGCTCCTGAGCAAGCCACTTAATGAAGCCTTACCCATACCTTCGCCCCCTTGTGGCTGTCTGACTTGGTTTGTGCACTGCTGCAAATAAACCACTTTCCATACACACCAGTGCTTGCATTTTAAATGTAAAAAAATTTAATAGTTTTGCACCCCTAATTTAAGTTAGGTGCAGTTTTGCTTACTTTTTTCATTTAGTTTTGTAACAAATTCTGTCTATCCATCTTCTATCTATTGTCTAAAGATGGATAAAAAAATCTTTATAGCAAAAAGGGAAAAACTGATAAACATGCATCAACGTATTCACTTGTAAATCAAATGTTGGGCTTCATTATTATAAATTTGTAAGTTACTATTTTTATTACTGTAAATTCATATCTGCTCCAAATACCACTTATTGGCTTTCTAACATCAAAATACTCAAATAGATGCAACCCCCCCCCCTCCCCCATGAAAGGACCACAGCATGTCTAGATCCACCCAAACAGAAAGTTGTGCAAATAACAACTTCTAAAAATGCTTAACCCACCTTACCTCAAATGATATGAATGAATACTGATTTTGTTTTTTTTGTTTGTTTTTTAATTATCACGCAACCATTTTTGTAGTACCACCACCATGTATGCATTTGCATGGATAAAAGCCGCCTCCTCCAACGACTTCTAGTAAATGCCTGACTACATATAAACACCTTTTTTGAAACTGATGAAAGCACCTTGCCTAATTTCATTCACACAAGCATTAGTGAGAATAAATGCCAAATAAAGGTCTAATTTAAAATTAACACCTCATCTGAAATACAGTATTTGCTTACTTTGTCTAGTCAAAAATCAGCATCGTATACAGTGTCACATATCCACTTTTTTCTTTTCCTTTTGGCTTGTCCCGTTAGGGGTCGCCACAGCGTGTCATCTTTCTATTTAAGCCAACCTCGTGCATCTTCCTCTCTAACACCCACTGTCCTCATGTCCTCCCTCACAACATCCATCAACCTTTTCTTTGGTCTTCCTCTCCCTCTTTTGCCTGGCAGGTCCATCTTCAGCACGCTTTTACCAATATACTTACTCTCTCTGAACATGTCCAAACCATCGAAATCTGCTCTCTCGAACCTTGTCTCCAAAACATCCAACTTTGGCTCTCCCTCTAATGAGCTCATTTCTAATCCTATCCAGCTTGTTCACACTAAGCGAGAACCTTCATTTCTGCTACCTCAAGTTCTGCTTCCTGTTGTTTCTTCACAAGTTGTAAAAATGTTGATTACCTGTACTCCATCGTTGCAAACCACTTTTACTCAACATGATTTTCTTTTATTCATATAAGATATTGACTCTCAAAGGAAAGTCAAAGTTTTCTAAAAACAAATCTGTTGAGATTGACCCCTGTGTCGAGTATATTTGTTTGAGGTCATTTTCAGTGATTGAACTACACTCAATTCCTCTCAGACCAACTGCATCCTTTCCTAAATGAGTCAGCTGGAAGTTTTGTCGAGCGTCTTTTCGAAGGATTGGAGGAGAGCCGCAGCTCCCGTAGCAACAAAGGAAGTGGAGAAAAGACACGCAAGAGAGACCTGAAGGTAAATTAGTAATGTAGCACCCAATCACAGATGATCTTTAAAACTCAAAGGTTTAAAAGATGTTTTCTGTCCGTTGGTGGCGTGCCATCAGGAGGTGTTTAGCGATGAGACGGAAACAGCAGGAGTGAAAGGTGCTGTGGCCACCGCCACTGACGGTACGGTCACCAAACGCAAACGGGTACCCCGCTTTCAGGAGATTGAGGAGCCTGAGGTCATACCGGGACCACCATCGGAGAGCCCCACAATGCTCAGCAAAATGCAGGTACAGTAAAATCACTAGTATGTGTACATTGTACATTAGGGCTGCAGAATACATTTTTCGAGCATCGCCATCACAATGTGTGTCTGCAATACTCGCAGGGTGCTGCGGAATGTTGTTGTTATTGATATGCAGTCAGTGAACTTTAAAATGACTGATCAGCAGAGGAACCTGGTTGGGCATGCTATTAAGATAAGTACTGATGTTATGGTAAATTCTAACCCATGAAACAAAACACGGAGCAGCCCAAAGTATAACATATTTATTTTTTTGTAGGGTAACTATTCATTAGGACGTGGGAAACAATTAGATTTCTGCATTTACTGTATCTCTCCAAAACGTTACGAAGGAATGCGTGTTGCAAATCAAAAAATCAGATGGATTCAATGTGTTTTGCTTAAACTAATGCACTGTTTGGGTTGGGGTGGGGGGGGACCCTCAAGCTGCTAGACTGTGATGCAAGACCTTTAACAGTCAATCAGATGATGGTTGAAATTAGTTAAATGATCCATCCATCCATTTTCTGTACCGCTCATCATGAGGTTTGTGAATGCTGGACCCCATCTCAGCTGTCATCAGGCAGGAGGCGGGGTACACCCTGGATTGGTTGCCAGGCAATTGCAGGGCACACAGAGACAGACAACAGTCCCACTCGCAATCACACCTCAGGGAAATTTAGAATCTCCAATGAATGCAAGTTTTTGTGATGTGGGAGGAAACTGGAGTGCCCGGAGAAAACCCACACAGGCTCGGGGAGAACATGGAAACTCCACACAGGCGAGGCTAGGATTTGAACCCTGGTCCTAAGAACTGTGATGCCAATGCTCTACAGCTGCACCTCTGTACCACTGAGTAAATGATATATTATTATAGTAATATAATGAAAATACTTCAACTTATGTCCGTTTTCATTCCACAGCTTTTACTGATGTTTTAGGATTTGGCCATTGTATCATTTTAGTACTGGTCTCAAAGTATATTATGCATGTATCGTAGTAAATTCAGAGTTTGGGAATTATGACCCCACTATTTGTGTAGTTTCCCGTTTGTTTAACATCAAAATGTATATCCCAGTTAAACAAAAATTGATTAAATTTTTTTTTTTTTTTTTTTTGCAGTTTTGTTTTTGGCGATTTTGTGTGGCCCTAATGTATGTGATCATCTTGTTACTAAACACATTTTCTGACTTATTTTGTGTATCATTAGATCAAACAGATGATGGAGGAAGCCACGAAGCAGATAGAACAGCGAAGGAAACAACTGAACATTTCATCTCCTGCACAGGTCATTACGCTCACTATTTTGCATCTTATGAGCGCTACCAATTAAAAGTACAAGCACTAGGTGCTTGATTCTTTTCTGCTGTGTGTCACGAGCCAAAATGTGAATTACTAATGACCGCCCGATATGCTGCTGGTGGAGTGACGACAACAAAAATGAAAGTAACTCACTAATAGTTCTTTCAACGTTATTTTTGAACAGTTCAAACAAAAACAAATACACTTTTATTATACTATTACAGTCGCAGGTTGTCATATCTCACATCATCCAGATCACACAACAACTAAGCAGCTATGATTTTGACACCACTCACCCTTGTTGGGGACCTGTTTTTTTTTTTTTTTTTATACAATGCTGTGCATTTTTTACTTCATGAAAATCTGGTTTAAAAGAGTATTTAGGGGCTGGAACAGATTAATGGTATTTCATTTTTTTTTTATGAATGGGGAATACTGATGTGATATACAGTATGAGCGAATTGAGTTACAAGCTTGGCCATGGAACGAAGTAAACTAAGTCAAGATCCCACTGTATATGCCAATCGGTGGTTGTGATATCAAATATCTTATTACATTACCGTTGAAAATAATGGCTTATATATTGAGCTCTGAAAAATCCAGACAAGTTGTAAGGACATTTGCTTGTATATTGGCATATTGCAACATCTAAAAAATTTTTTAAAGGCAGTTATTCGCCATTTCACATTTCAACTATGTGGTGGATAAATGGTCATACTTGAATTTGTATTTTGCAGACAATTATTTGTAGTTGTTAATTACTGTACCACGTGTATAACAGCTGTCCATTGGCAACTTATCAGCCATTAACTGGCACTCCCAATAGTGATCTGGCCTTTCTGCTCATCTGCTTTGGGAAGTTCACCATCCTGCTGACTCTGGTGTCAACTGGCAGCCAAACCTAGCCCCTTCTTTGCTCACATCGTACCTGCACGGTATCTGCTCCCCATCTTTAGAGTGTTACATATAGACCACAAGAATACACCGTGTGTGTGTGTGTGTGTGTGTGTGTTTTTTTTTTTTTTTTTTTTAGTAAAGTTCATTCTACAAATATTGACTTTTTTTTTTTTTCATGGATTGAGGGATTGATAACACAGTCGCAGGAAGAAAATGCCGATACAGTCCTGATGCTGCTGCCTCCTCTCTTACCCCACAGACACAAATGGAATCTCCGATGTCCCGTCTTCTCGGCCACGCCGGTGTAGGCGGGTCCATCATGCCCTCACAGGCTGCCAGCTTCATGAACGACGCCATCGAGAAGGCTCGCAAGGTCGCCGAGGAGCAGGCGCGCCTCCAGTCTCAGATGACCATGAAGCCCAATGTCCTCGGATTGTTGGGAAACTCCATCCCTCACAACTTTGTGGCACTGGCCAACCTTCACGCCATGGGAATTGCCCCACCGTGAGTAATGCCTTAAAGTGCTTGAGAGGCGAAACCTTTTGTGGATGTTCATTCATTGAAAATGTTTCCACCTTCTGTTTGTCTGCAATTGTAGGAAAGTTGAAGTGAAGGAGGTGAATAAGCCGACGCCCCTCATTTTAGATGACAAGGGTAGGACGGTGGATGCCACTGGCAAAGAGATTGAGCTCACACATCGCATGCCCACGCTCAAAGGTATGTCAGTTGTCAGTACATAATGTCATTTTTGTGACCATGATGCCAATTTTCCCTGTGTCCATTAATCCTGATTTCAATATCAATAAAAATAATTATGATCATTACTTTTACCATAATCGTCGGAGAACCCATTTCTACTGAGCCAACTTCCATATCCACTTTTAGCGTTATCCTATGTCCTCTTTGTTTTCATTAGTAGCTTTTTTCCATCTGCCACTTTGATCCACACTGAGGTGCTCACAAGAATTGCTGTTTTATTTGACTTTTGAGGCAAACTTCATTTCAAGTTGTGGGAGGACTATAGTTTTGTACAGGCAGCAAAATTTTAAGCGTCCTGACATAACATCTGTTGTGAAAATTTTAATTTACATGCCTCACATTGTACCATTTTTTGGGGGCCTAAAGGTTAGGAGGTTCCACTTAACAACCATGTCTAAGTTTTTGAACTTTTGAACTGAGAATTGGTTAAAAAAAAAAAGTGTGATTTCTCATAAACTACTAGCCACATTAGGAACAAGACTGAATAATTAATTTGCATATATTGTGTGTTCTGTAAACCTATAGTGTTAACTTGCCACAGTACACAGCACAGAAGATGAATTCCACACTTGTGGCTTATAGCTAATGCTATCTTCATAGAAAATTACGATTACTAAGAAAGAAAATACTGCACTGGTGACATTCCATGTATCATGTATTGTAATACATACATTATTGTACAGTAATACATGACATTCATGTCTTCATGTAGCCGAGGATTGTATCGCCAAGGTACGGCTACCGCCCACTTCACATTGCCCCTCTCGCAGGTGGTGAGACCATGGGAAGGGGGGCCCATGTTACCCTTTCGCGCGGCGCCCAGCCAAGCCCAACGGGTGCAGGCCCCCAGGCACTTGCTTTCGAGCCTCACCTCCTGGGCCAGCTCCAGAGAGGGGCCCTGGTGACCCGCGTCCAGGCAAGGGCAACCTGAATCCATTTGTTTATACCGTCATGGGTGTAGATGCCATGCTTTGTCTGGCCCCTCACCTACAACCTGTTTGCCATGGGTAACCTACCCTGGGCGTGAAGCCCCAGACAACTTAGCTCCCAGGATCATTGCGACATACCAACCCCGCCACCATGGAAATGTGACGGCTCAAAGAGGGGTTTGAGAGGAGCCAGATGAGGTGCCTGGGGCATCTGATTTGGATGTTTCTTGGACGCCTCCCTGGTGAGGTGTTCCAGGCACATCCCATCGGAATGACACCCCAGGTATGACCCAGGGCACGCCGGAGAAACTGTCTCGAGGCTGGCCTGGGAAAGCCTTGGGGTTCCCCTGGAATCGCTGGGTGAAGTGGCTGGGGAAAGGGAAGTCTGGGCATCCCTGCTCGACTCGGAAAAGCTGGATGGATGGATGGAAATACTACAAGCAAGTGTTATAAAATCTGTCCAATAACAGTTGTTTACAGTTGATATAGTTCTGCAACAAAATGATGGTTATCTTTGATGCTGACATTTCACCTTATGTCTCAAGCTAATATTCGGGCGGTGAAGAGAGAGCAGTTCCGTCAGCAACTGAAAGAGAAGCCTGGAGAGGAGCTGGAGTCCACTTCCTACTTTGACAATCGCGTAACAATAATAGCACCTCAGCGGACTCGCAAGACCTTCAAATTTCATGAACAGGGTCGATTTGAGAAGATTGCTCAAAGAATTCGAACAAAGGTCAAATTCCACTCTACATTGTCCATTCTTTAACTATCAAATGCAATATTTGCAAAGTGAGTTTCCCCTATGTTTGTTTGGGCAGGCCCAGTTGGAGAGGTTACAGAATGAGATTTCGCAGGCTGCAAAGAAGACTGGAATCCATGCATCAACCAAGCTGGCTCTGATTGCTCCAAGGAAAGACATTGGAGACAGCGAAGTGCCCAACATCGAGTGGTGGGACTCCTTCATTTTGCCCACCAACATAGAGATGTAAGAAACTAGCACACACACCAAAAGAAAAGAAATTAAGAAGAATGGAATGATAGATCCTACGATCCAGATTTTTACAAGGGAAACTCCCAAGTTAAACACATCTAATTTGCAATTTATAACAAACGAACTGTCCCACCAGGAAGGATAAAATTAAATTGACAATACACTCGTAAAAACACATGCAAAAACACTATATTTAGATATTTGAGCTGAGAATGTTCTTTCAGTTTCAAAAATATGTATATGATTCCTAAAATGGGGAGACAACCTTTTTTTTTTTTTTTAAATCCCATGAAGAAAGCCAGAAACCAAACTTGATGAGGTGGTGCTTTTCGGGGTGACCAATTTGGTGGAACATCCTGCCCAAATTAGCCCTCCAAGTAAGTGTATAATGTGAAACTTTTTTTTTTTTTTTTTTTACTGCATCACAAACAGAATCCTCAAGGACTAAACCGGTTACAGTGTTTGTGTGTGTGTTTTCTTCCCTCAGTTGACAAAGACAAGCCAGTCACCCTGGGTGTATATTTGACCAAGAAAGAACAGAAGAAGCTGAGAAGACAGACTAGACGGGAAGGCCAAAAAGAAGTACAAGAAAAGGTCCGTCTCGGTCTGATGCCTCCACCAGAGCCCAAAGGTAGCCACAAAAGTGTGAAGAATAATGTTTCAAATGAAGTGGAACATAGCTAACATATGGTGTCATTTTTCTCAGTTCGCATCTCAAACCTGATGAGAGTGTTGGGGACTGAGGCAGTTCAGGACCCCACAAAGGTGGAAGCCCATGTCAGAGCACAGATGGCCAAGAGGCAGAAGTTAGTCCTCACTCACTCCACTTTTTGGTTAATCTAATTACTTTCTTGTTTGATGAATACTTGTGCCCTTTGCAGAGCCCACGAGGAGGCCAACGCAGCGCGAAAGCTCACAGCAGAACAGCGCAAAGAAAAGAAAGTGAAAAAGTTGAAAGAGGATCTCAGCAGTGGGGTTCACATTACGGTGTACAGGTTGGAAGGATGCGCTTACGCTTCAATCAAATGTGCTACAACTTTCAAATGTATCCAACATAATCTTCCGTTCCTCCACAGGATCCGTAACCTACAAAATCCAGCAAAGAAGTTTAAAGTGGAAGCCAATGCCAACCAGCTCTACCTGACTGGAACTGTAGTTCTGCATAAAGATGTCAACTTGGTTGTGGTTGAAGGAGGTGAGCAGATAAGGCCAATAATAACAATGATATACTCTACACCTAACCTGCCTTCCTTCTGAAGTGAAGAGTGGGGTGACATACTGAATAGTTTACGGTTTAGATGCAGCGTCCCGTGTGGCCGTGTATTATTTTATACTTTTATCTCTAATTAATCTCCCTCTCAAACCCCTTGAATTTGTTAGTGATAGATACAGCCAGCAGCGCAATTTCAATCACTTTCTTGAACAAACTGTAAGAAAACAAATGAATAATAAGCAAATTCATACGGGAGCTGTTGATGGCCAAAACTCACACGTCCTGCTGACTGGCTCACAGGTTAGTCAGATAACTGTCAGCCAATTCTACAATTTAATTTGCTGACCCCTCACTAAGCCCCATGGGCCTTGTCAAACCACACACACACTCAACAGTCAAAGACACTACAGTAGAATGTGGGGATGGAAAACCCAAGTGGACATGTATAATGCCTGGACGTCACATGGGTATGTTGTCTTTAATGTAAAAAAAATCAGTAGAATATAAGATATCCGATCGTTGTAACCTCGCCAAAAATATTTTGGAGTGAGCCAGTCAAATTCCAGACTTGAAATACGATTGAAATGTGGTGACGTGACCTTACAAAGTGTGTTCATTTTTGAAAACCCTCCGTTATTGCTGATTTCAAACAATTGTGTAAGGTAAGGAAAAAGGGCCAAAACATCTCCGCAGAGATGTGAAAGATTCTTGAAAAACATTTGGAATCAGTTGTTGCTGGTAAGGATGGCCCAACTACTCATTAAATTTCACACTAGTTCACTTGGGTTGTATTGATGATCTTGGATGTTAAAGTGGGGAAACTGATCAATAATATAAGAATTTCAGGAGGAGACCTTTATACTTTGTCAAAGCACTGTATAGAATGTTGTTGCATTGTACTTGTGTACTTAATCCTACAACTGCTGTTCTCCTGACTTGATGACTTGTTTCAGGTCCGAAATCTCAAAAGAAGTTCAAGAAACTCATGATGCATAGAATCAAATGGGAGGAGCATAACTCCAAGAGAGACGGTAGGAGACACTTTTGAGTCTTTTTAAGATATTGTAAGCTCATATCTGTCCTACATCCAGATCCAGATGGTGATGACGAGACAAGGAGGAACAACAAGTGCTGGTTAATTTGGGAGGTGAGTCTCTTGCTATGTGCTGCTTCAACAAATATACAGACCTTTTACAAAAAATGAGAATATCATATCAAAATGTATTTCCATAATTCCATGGAAAAGGTTTAACTTTCATAGATTATATTGTTTGTTTTATTTTTACATAGTTTGTGCTTCCAGCAATCAACCTCTGGCGTTGCCTGGGAGTTATGAAATCCCGGATTTCCGTGATGCTTCGTGTCAGTTCTTTCTTTTTGGGTCTGGTGCCCCTCATTTTCCTCTTTCTCAATGAGCTTTAAATCCGGCGAGTTGGCCGCCCAATTGAGCACTGATCGCACGTGCATCTAGCATTAGGTTTTAGTGCTTCTGGCGGTATGGGCAGGAAGCAGGGCTTGCTGGATTATGTAATGTGCGTTTCCATACAGATCTGCAGCAGAAGGAATCGTGAAGTCCTGGTAGAAAGCAGTTTTCCAACACCTACCCTGGACATTGCACCCCAAATCATGACTCACTGGCTAGATATTTCACACTGGACCTCAAGCTGCTTGGGTATTATTCTTCCTCCAAACCCTTAGACCTTGATTTCCTAATGAAAAGTCTACTTTTCTTTCCTCAGACCACTGGGTGCCAGTCAATTCCTCCTCCTCCTTGGCCCAGTTGAGCCACTTCCTTTCGTGGCTCTGGCTCAGTGGTTTGACCAGAGGAAACGAACTGTTGTAGCCCATCTCATGCATGTCTGGAATGTGTTGCTTTTTGGACTTTGACTCCCGCCTCATTCCACTTTTTCTGAATCCCGCCTCATTCCACTCTTTCTGGATCTTGGATAGATTCTTCAGTCTTCTCTCTTCTGTGATCTGCTGAAGCCCACGGTCATCCCTTTTACTGGTGCATTTTCTACTGCCACATTTCTTCCACTAGAATTTTCATGGATATGCTTGGACAAAGCACTCTGTAAACAGCCCACCTATTTACCGATGAACTTTTGTGGCTTACCCATCCTATGCCGTGTATCTTACCAGTTGTCAAGTCTGCAGTCTTCCCACATTGAACCCAACTTAGACAGTTGACCCAAACTAAATCAATTTAATGACACATGGGGAAACCTGTGCAAGTGCTTTGAGTTAAGTGGTGTGTGACAGTTTAAAAGAAGGACCACTTTTTTTGTCATGAACATGCAAGCACGCGAAATTTGTGTTTTGCATTTTGCCCATCACAGTGAACACACACACAGACTTTAGTGGAACACACTGGAGGAGGGGGCACCTGAAGAGCTCAGAGAGTAGTCCAGTAACTTGCACAAGGACACCACAGTCATGAGTCTTGGCGATGTTGACCAATGGTCCAGTTGGGGTCCTGAACCTGTCTCGAACAGTGACAAGTGATGGATGATCTTAACCATTGGGCCACGGCTGCCCATACAAACTTATCTCTTGCAAAATTTGGGCTGATTTGTTCACAGTATTTTTTTTTTAATTCCTGATTTTGTGGGTTTTATGAGCACAAAGCTCAACTGCAAATACTTGAAATTGCTTAAATTACAAACCCTTAATGTATAATCTATGAAGGCTTAATTTTTTTAATGGTATTAAGTTTAAACCTTTCCATGAGGATACATTTTTTGGGAAAGGGTCTGTATTTGTGCTGGTTTGTGATAGTCCCCCAATGCATTCCTCTTCCAGGGCACAGCCAAAGAGCGCTCCTTTGGAGATGTGAAGTTCAAGCAGTGCCCCACAGAAAATATGGCCCGGGAACACTTCAAAAAGCATGGCACAGAACACTACTGGGACCTGGCTCTCAGTAAGAGTGTGCTGGACAGTGCGGACGACTAAAGAGCTTAACAGAAGAACACAAGCGCTTCAATCCAACACCTCACAAAAACCCTCCCTTTTTGCCTCGTTCCTTCTAAAAAGCCCCAGAACTTACTTCACAAGCTGACTGACTGACTTGAACTTGGATTGATAAAAACTGTTCTGCAAGGACATGACAGGTTGGAGTGTCAGAAAACTAAAGCCTTTGTGGAACGTGGCTGATCGTGTATGTATGTATGTATGTATGTATGTATGTGAATGAATGCGTGTATGCCTGAATTTTTTAGGAGGTTCTATAAGATTACAAAATGATATAAATCACTAGGCCAGATCTTTCTCATGTAAGACCACAGACATTTATTCTGAGTAATTCTGAATAAAAGTCTTTCCCTTCAATGAATGGTTCTTTTATTCTGTGTAAATAAATAAATAAATAAAAAAACCCAAAAAGTAGCCACACACATTCAGTATATGTATGAAAAAAAATAACTGATTTGGACTGCGGTTCTTAGTCAATGGGATTTTTTTTAAACATTTAAAACATTTTACAGATGTCTTGATGATGTCTGACATGCATTGGTCAAAGTACCTTAAAGATAGGATAAGAATTCTATCCATTTTGTTGGTGTGTTTGTCGTGGTCTGCTGCTTACTTCAAGTAGCTGAAAGCAGAGCACCCAAGAAAATGAAACCATTTTTGAAGTGCATGAATACATGCCTTTGCCCAAAGATAGCTGGGATAGTTTCCAGCATGCCTGTGACCATACTGAAGGTAAACTGCACAAAAACACTAAAATTAAAAAATTATGCATGCCATGCCAACAAATGAACAATCATTCACGGGCACTTTTTCAGAAGTAGCCAATTAGTGATGGCCCAAGAAATCTAAAAGGCTCATCTATGTAATGTTGCAACTGTAGAGAGGCTGAAATCATCTGTGGACAATTTTAAGTTATTTTAAATGATTAATACATTTTCAATGGTTGTCAATCTGATAACTGTGAATTGTTGAATCTTTTGTTCATTACCTCTGTCACTGTCAAGTAAACTGGGGAAGCTCAGAAAGGTCTCCTTGACTACTATTACAAATTCCTCTAGGTCTCCCAATATTTTGACATAACTAACCTTTTTTCCCCCCAACGCCTTTCAAATGGAACAAAACTGTAGCAACTTTGAATGTTTCTTTACATTCCCATACAATTATTGCCATGCTTGCTTTTAGTAACTGCCCATTTATTAGTCATTTACTTCATCAGTCATTTACTTATTCATTTTCTTTGTATTTGATTTAAGAGAGCAGGTTTGCTCATCTGTCTTGTGTGGAGGACCCAAGAGGTCTAGAAACACACCTCGTATGCAATACATTATAAAGTTAATTTGCCGTAATATATACTGTACAAAACAGTAGATTTTGAAAGTAGGGACCATGTGCCTTTTCACTGGCAATGGATCGTTGCTAGCAGACCAGCACGATTTTAGCGGCCATCATGATCAATCATCATCATCATCTTCTTCTTCTTCTCCTCTTCATCCTCCTCCTCCTCCTCCTCCGTCCCAAGGGAAGCTTCTTCGACTCCAACCGAGTTTAGCCACACCGCAGCAGCAAAGATGGCGGCCGGTTCTGCAGCTGTGACCGGCCACGGAGCCCGCAGCAGCTCCAACGCTTCGTTGGCGGCCTCGCTTGACCGCCGCTTTCAAGGAATATCCAACACCATGGAGTCTATACAGAGCCTTTCTGGTTGGTGCATTGAAAACAAGAAGCAGAGCAGCCTCGTCGTTCGCTCCTGGATGAAGTGGCTCAAGAAATGTGAGTCGCCCAGCGAGCTCCGGCTAAGCTAAAGAAGGCTAATGCTATTAATTCGAGTGCGATTTTGTCTCGACAGACCAAGAGTTGGTTTGGTTGCTCATTCTGGTGGAATACGTAACCGCGTTGTTTGTGCTCCAAAATTAATTATTTTCACTTGTTAAGATACAAACACCGTTATTTGATCATAGTGGCCAAGCAAATGTTGTTTTCTCTCAGTTTAGTTAGCCTCAGTCGGGCCTCCAGGTCCAAACACCTTTTCCTTGTCCTTCCTTTACTGAAATTGAACACGACACGGTATGTGTAAAATAATCATTGATCCTACCGCTGCACAAGAACATAATAGTGTAGCGTTTTCTTTGACTTATTCAGGGCATCGCGTGCCGAAATCGTTGTCATCATACAAAGTCGGACGGACAGTCGTCAATAACGCATGGATTGTATTTATTCTTGCACAAGTTTATGTGCTGCTTTTCATCATTTAGGTTACGTGTGGTACGCCAAGGATCCAAGATGTTTCCAACTTCAATGGACTTACTGAAAGTCATTACTTGTCTGTAAAATGGTTATCTTATTTACCACCTCAATATGGTATTTAATTTGTACAAGTAATTGAAACACGTATTTTTTTTAATTATCCAGAAATGTAATACAGGGAGTCCTCGCTCTACGACTGAGATCCATTCCGACAGTCGCGATTTAACTAAAATTTTGACTTAATTCTGATTCCACCATTAAAGTCAGAATTTACATCAAAACACTTTGTCTAAAAACAAATACGTTGAAATAAACAAGATAACGTACTTAGCATTACTGTTGAGAGGTGGATGGAGAAGAAAAGGGGAGGCTGTGCCTAGCTATTGTGAAGGAACCTGGTCCTCAATCCTCTCCATCACGACAAGTATCAAAGAACCTTGTTTTGTGATCATTGTATCTAACATAGGAGGTGAACCCATCAAATGCGCTAAAATACAGGCTTTGTCTTTAATAATTGTCCCCACAGTCGACCGACTGAAGCCTTGGTAATGTTGGTGTCTGTCCTTTCTCCATTCTTTTTATGATCTTGAGCTTCATTTCCATGGTAATGATTTTCTTTTGGCTGCAGAAGCATTGCTAAAAGACACAGCTTCCTTCTTTGGGGCAATAATGTCTAAAAAGGACTGCAAAAAATGCGAAGATACTCCCGGTGCACAAACATGGACAAGCATTAGCCAGACAAAATGGAGGACGGGGGATGGGTGTTGTAAAGTCAAAACATCTTAGATTGAGACAGTCTTAACCAGAGGACTCGCTGTACGTCGGTATCTTCACTTAGGAGTGGGCTTTACACACTCGGGATTTATTGAACGATCAGCAAGTAACTTTTGGGGGAAAAAAAACAATCTATAACGATCCAGTCACAAGATGATGTGTCTAAGTGATTTATTTACTGTATATGCCTATACTAAGTATTTGAAAAATATTCTGTAGTCAGCTCATGTATTCTAATTAGTCAGGTCAAAGTAACATTACAACATGACAGAAATAATGGGTCATAACTTACTGTACTAAATTACTTATTTATTACTTAATAACACAGACACCCCGAAACTTTATAGCATGATTTGACAAAACTTTGGCTTGTTTACATACAACAGTGCTACCACTAGTTTGCTCGGCGATTTGTTTCCTGCCTGCTTGCCACATCATATTAAAAGTTTGTGAGCTTACCTCACAAAATCCTTCAATGAACTTCTCCCAAGCACTGGTGACCACCACCATGTTTTTCCCCATTTTGTACTTTTTTTGATCAACACAATACACGCGCGATCCATTGTTGTGGTGGGCCTGGTAATGTCTTCATCTGGCCGTGTTTATTTTGACAAAGCCCAGAGATTGAAAATGACGTCAAAAGACACGACAAGGCTGAAAATAAACTTTTGGATTTCAAGTATACTGAAAACCATGAAGAATTGATGTAGGTAGATGTTTTGCGGATTGATTGGATTAGTGAATTATGATAAAAAGAAGATGATCATAAAATGCACATTATCACCCGATAGTAATCAGATCCACTTAGGAGTTTTTTGGGATATGTTTTTTTTTTTTTTTTTTTTTTTTTTTTTTTTTTGCTTTGATGTGAGAGCAAAAATTCAAGATTCAAGCAGTTGATGGTGGCAGCAATTGCTACTCACTATACAACAAGCGTTTTTTTTTTTTTCCAGGTTGCATAATTTTTGAAAAAGACTACAACTTTGCTATTGCATCACCTAGTTTAAGTTTACTATCCAAGCATAAGACAGAGAATTGCACACATTTAAAAACCAACACATTGCACTAGGAAAGTCTGCTAGTGTAAGGCTCAGAGAATTTTGAACACCATAGATGAAGCTAATGAATAAAATCTATTTCACGGAGATATAACAATCTAAGCAACGGAAATTTAAACATGTTACAGCAACACGTAGACGAATACCAATACTTACAGGCATATATTTTACATTATCATCTGCAAAAAAAAAATATATATATACTGAGTCACTTAGTTGTGAAACACTTTTTCCATTTGTCTTTATTATCCTGCCCCTTGGAGCATGATTTGGGTCTGAAATGGCTTATCCCGCCCTTCCCTTTTGATCATAATTTAAATGTGACAGGCCTGAAAGTAACTAATTTCAAGGAAGTATGTTGAAATGATACCTCTCGACTGAGAAATTAAAACCATTGTACGTAGGCTAGAGCTAAGTTTTGCCAGGGTTGTTTGTGGAAGTTACATCGAATTTTGTGCATCAACTATTGCTTGAGCACTTTCTGGTACTTTTTTCAGTCTGTAAGCAATGTATTTTTTGGATAATGAGTTTGAGGTAATATTTAAATAGCAACTTGACCAGTCATCCACACGGAACCAGAGTGGATCTTTTCCAGTTTAGTCTTTTTCTCCCATTAACAGGAAAAAATGTGTGTTCACACAAAAATGCTGAAACGTAGCAAAATTTTCTCCTGGTTGCCATTGTGATTATACAGTAAGCAGAATGTGGGTTATACTGTTGCTGTAAAAACAATATCATGCTCAGGAGCTTGTGCAGAACACACCTAACAGCACTTTATTTTCCGTACTGTAAGCCTTTAATTCTTTCAAAAAATTTACAGTTCGCCTTTTAATCCGATGTGCATTATGTGAGCATTGAGGTTCAAAATCAGTAAAAATCTAGTTGTACAACTTTGGTATGCTCTCTGCTTGATTGTATGTCGGAACATTTTCCGCCGACGCGGGACGTAATTCGTACATTACTTACGCTGGAAGCGATAAACCAATCTGACATTATGTAAAACAAACCCAATCCCAATGAAGCTGGGACATTGTTAAACAAAAACAGAATTCAATGAAATCATCTTCAATCTATATTTGATGTTCAAACTGATCTCTCCCCCCAAAAAAAAAAAAATTGAAATTTTATGGCTGCAACATATTACAAAAATGGTGGGACAAGTGTCAAAAAAGACAGAAAGTTGAGGGATGCTCATGAAACTCCTATATGGAAAATTAAACAGGTAAACAAACTAATTGGGAACAGTTGTGCCATGATTGGGTATAAAAGGAGTGTCCCTGAATTGCGTAGTCATTCATAAAACGGCGTGAAGTTCACCTCTTTGTGAACAAGTGCATGAGAAATTAGTGGAACAGTTGAATGAGAATTGCAAGGAATTTAGGGATTTTATCTACAGTCCACAAAATAATCAAAAGGTTCAGAGAACCTAGAGAAATCACTGCATGTACCCAACCAAACATCCAACCAGGAGGTTCACAGTCTTGATCAACAACCTGGGCAGTTTCTGCAGTGTGGCCAGATTACGACAGATAGTCCACGATTAGTGTATAATGGGCTTCACATCAATGTGACAAAAAACTCAAGACAAAAAACTGGTAGCACGTTGCAGTGGAATTGTAAATTAACTGTTTAAAAAGTTAATGACAAGAGGGAAGAAGCTTTTGGAACGTCTACTTGTTTTACTTTGCATTGTTTGGTAAGGTCTAATTGAGGGACGGTGCTAGAAGAGGTGGTGACAATCTTTGCAGCAGCTTTTTTTGTCTGTTGCACTTGGAGTTTTCCCTCTTTTGTACTAGCACCATACCAGACTATGTTCGAAGAATACAGAGCTGATTCGATGTACGCTGTGTAGAACTACCACAACAGATTTTCTAACTGGCCATGCTTCCTCAGAAGCAGCAGGAAGTAGATCCACTGCTGGGCCATTTTGAGGACTGAGTTGATGTTGATCTCCCAGTTCGGGTCCGGAGAGACTAATTCCCAGGAACCTGAAGGTCTCGACAGTTGACACAGGTCAATCAGACATCGTGTGGGGCAGCTGTAGCAAAGGATGCATTCTGAAGTCTATGATCATATCTACAGTCCTGAGTGTGTGCAGCTCCAGGTTGTGTCAGCCCCACCACAGCTCCACTTCCTGTTGATACGCAGACTCATTTACGTTGGAACCACTGAAGTTGTGCTGTATTCCTCATGTAGCAGTCCAGCCTTTCGAAATCGGTTTGTGATGGTAGATTCTTTCACACTGGTTCATGCTTTTAAGCTAGCACTGTCATCTTCTACACAGACTCGTGGTAGCTTCGTCCTCTACGCGCAATTGAGGTAGACTCTTCTACACCCAATTGGGGTAGATTCTTCATTTATGCACAATTGAGGTAGATACTTCCTTTTACATGCATTGAAATTGGTCTTCTTTTTCTACATAGTTGAGGCATCTGTACATGATCAGGAACAGCCATGTTTTAACCGTTTTGTTCAGACAAGGTTTAGTTCTACTTTTAAACTCATAGTCACTAGCAACGCCCACCGCCCAATTTTTTTTTTTTTTTTTTGCGCCATATCATTAAATATGAGTAAGTAAGGGTTCACGGCGCCAGGAAAAAGTAGCGGCCTGTCATCCGGTAAATATGGTGTTATCTCTGATTTTATGTTTTTTTAATAATCCATTTGGTATCTCAAGACCAATGCAGTTCCTGAGGACACAAGGTCACCCTTAAGACTTTTTTATATATTTTTTAATCTAAGTATATATAGTATATAGCAATTATATCTGTGATGACTGTATTCCTTTTAAGTGGTGACCCGTGTGACAGCAGCGAAAGAATACACAATCTCAAGACGTGATGGGTGTAAATTGTGGCCAATTCATCATTGATCACTTCTGTTCCAAGGGCATTACAGTCATATTTTTTTATGACGCCTGGCTTGGTAATAGTTGCATGTGGATAGACATTGCACTTGATTCGATGACTACTGTGTAGAAATGTCTCAGCAGCCCGTGCTTTCTCGGAAACAACAGGGAGTACATCCTTTGCTGGGCTTTTTTGAGGATGGAGTTGATGTTTGTCTTCAACTTCAGGTCCTGTGAGATTGCAATTCTCAGGAAGTTGAAGAACAAGGGAACTGGGAGTCTGCTTTGCTTTTTTTTTTCTTTTTTTTCATCAAACTTTGCATATTGACAGCATATTCTCTGGCGTTGACATAACTGTAAGGAAAATCGGTTGAGAAACTAACCAAATTACAGCTAATTTACCCCCACAAACATGCCTGCCACGTAGGCACATCGGCAAATTGGGGTGCTACAGGGTGCTGGTGTAGCAAGTATCGATGAAAGGCACCCTCTGATCTCACAGGACTGGTCCATCCCAGAGACTGCGCCTCCCTAGTGGCCTGGCAGTCTTCTATTGTACAGTGTGACTGTGCAGCATTTTTTTTTTTTGCACAGCATTTTAACTTTGCAATTGTTTTCTGTTTGCAGCCCTTTTATTTTGCCACATTTTTCCTTACCGTTTTCCATGATTGCAGGGTTTTTCTGTTGCTGTTTAACGCTTTTGTATGTCTTTTTTTTTTTTTTTGGTCATTCCTCCTTTTGCACCTTATGACCGTTTGCTGCACATTTGGACATCTGCCACTGTACTTTTCACACCTTATTTGGCAACGCAATTGGTACCCTCGACTTTCCAATTCCTTGTGTATGTGCCGGACGACAGCACATTTTGTCCCAACAATTGTATTTTTGTTGCATCTGACATTAAAAATAAAAAAGAAACTAACAATGGACATATTTGTTTTCCCCGACCTATATTATTCAAATTAATACAAATATTTTACTCATACGTAATACTGTAAGTCTTTTACTATGAATACTCTTCTTTTAGACTGGAGCTACTTTTACCCATTATAAACAATTTGTGTCCCACTTCGTTGTGGGCTGGCCAGTAGTTTTGTTTTTTCCACTATGTACAGACTAACATCACCCAATATGCACCTTTTGGTTACACTTGGATAGTAATCAGAATCATCCTTAGGCCAAATGAAAAAAAGTGGTGCTGATTTCCTACATTTCAGAACTCTGATCACTAGGTGTGTGACAACTGTGTAAAAAGATGCAGACTCCAAAATATTAGAATACTGTATTTTCACAGCTATAAGGCACACTTAAATATCTTGAATTTTCTCCAAAACGGACAGGGTGCCTTATAATGCAGAGGGCCTTATACGTGATCCGTTGTCCAAAATTTGTAACCGACTGGAAGCATTTCCTGCTGACATGCTAGTTAGATAAAGGAAAAGTGGACCTGTTAGAGGACAGCATGTGGAAGTTATAGGAGAAAGCGTGGGCATGGACAAGACGCTAGAGGCACGCCCCCCCAGAAGGTACGTAATTCTGGTATGTGTTGTTCTTGTGTTATACTGGGAGCCTACAAGGCGAGGTGGCCAAAGTTGGAAGAACAACACGAGCAATGGATTATTTAACAAAGAATCGCCATGAAAAAAAAACAAAAAAAACAACGAAGCAACTTCATTCACTGGACATTGGCATGAACAAAATAAAAGTGAAGTTGGGAGCGATGGATGATAAACGGCGAACACAATGTTATTCAGAGGCAGCCCTGGGCGAGTTACACCACAATTTCTGAAAGGATTGTAGATGCTTGGGCTAATGTGTCTGCTTCCACTTGAGGAAGTAGGAAAATGAGCTTTGTCAAGTCGAGAAGACCAAGCTGAGTTTCCGTGGAAACAGGGCGAGGTGGCCTAAGCTGGAGGAACAACTCGACCAATGGAATAACAAAGAACAAACAATCGCCGTGGAAAAAAAAAAACAACAACAACAAAGCAACTTCATTTACTGGACATCGCCCTGAACAAAATAAAGTGAAGTTGCGAGCGATGTGGGAGCGATGGCTGACAAATGGCGAACACAACGTTAAGAGGCAGCCCCGGGCGAGTTATACCACAATTTCTGAAAGGATTGTTGATGCTTGGCCTCACGTGTCTGCTTCCACTTGAGGAACTAGGACGAGCTGTTGTTGAGCTGTCGTTGGAAACGAGCTTTGCCAAGTCAAGAAGACCAAGCTGAATTTCCGTGGAAACAAGATGAGGTGGCCTAAGTTGGAAGAACAACATGAGTAATGGATTAATTAACAAAGAACAAACAATCGGCGTGGGAAAAAAAAACAACAACAAAGCAACTTCATTCACTGGACATCGACGTGAACAGGGTAAGCAAAGTGAAGTTGGGAGTAGCATGGGATATACCATATATGCGGTGAGTTCGGTTGTACTTTATTAACGTATTTAATAATGTAGCTATAGTATATAGCGATACTAGCTTAAAGCATACAGTAGCATGCATATGCGACATTTAAAAAGTCACCCGGAGGAAAACTTGAGTTCGGTTGTACTTTAATGAAGTATTTAACATTGTAAACAGTGAACTTGATTGTATTTAAAAAGCATGCATACACGTTACCATATGGTTTTGGCTAGTATCTCTATACAGCTATACTGTATCGCTACATACTTAAATACTTAAAGTACAACTGAACTCACGATTTACACTGTTAAATATGTCAGTAAAGTATGTACCACTGAACTCTGTTTCCTGTCCGGTACCTTTTTAAATAGCGTGCAAGGATGCTCCCGTATGCTTTAAGCTATTGTTGCTATATAGCTATATCCTTTGCGGCGCTAAACATGTATGTAAATAACATTTGAAGTGCATGTTTTGTGTCAATTATTTTTTCGCTCATCGTTTTGTTGTCTGCTGGTTGTGCTGTTCTGTTTGCTGTGGTGTAAAGCTTTTTGTTTTGTGTGAAACCGTAGGTGAAGATGGTGTGCTGACTTATGACTCGCTTCCACCGCTCGTAGTGGGGGGAAAAAGTGTAGACTTGTTCTTCTGCTTACAAAAATAAAGGTGTAATTGTGCCTCACTATTTCACGAGCGCCCCCCTGCCCGCGCCTAATAATACAGTGCGCTTTGTACAAGTGTTAAATACTGGAATTGCACCTACATCTGAGGATGCGCCTTTTAATATGGTGCGCCTCATACCCGTGAAAATATGGTAGTTTGAAATGACTAATAGAATAGTAGTCCGGTGCAGTCATCATTTTGGAAAGAGTGCCAAGACTTCTTTAAATGTATGCAGTTTAAAGTGACGAGTAGTGCCATAATCTGGGATAGTGTTGTCTGTGCAAATGTAGACGCTACCTTAGATTACAGGTTCCTTCGGGACCGGATTGCTGGGGGAGTGTTTGAAACAGGATAGTACTTTGCACAGTTCCAGAAATTATTAAACTGTGTGAGGACTGGAAGGATCTTGCCCATGCAGAATTTGAGGCAGGATGGGGACACAACGTCTGGGCCTGCCTTTTAAAAAAAATAAATTTAATACAACTTAAATTGTTTAAAGATGCGTCTCACATCCTGTTTTAAATGGTCAACACAGAATTTAGAGGTCTGATGGTGGTGGGTGTGAGAGTCTTTCAAATCTGCAGGAGGAGGTGGTCAGATGGTTTCTAGTGCAATTATAGAGGGCTCTAGCTCCATTTTGATATGCGTGCTCTTTAGCCTGGCAAAGTTACTTAAGTGAACAATGCGTTGTTCTTATTGAATGTCAGAAGTGACTTTTTTTTTTGTACGCACACCTCTTCACAGAAACTGATGTGGCAGTATCGCCATATTCATCCATGCTGCCAACTGAAACTTCAAAGACACTTTAGTCCAGGGGTCATGAACCTATGGCTCGTGAGCCATATCTGGCTCTTTTGATCATTGCATATGACTCACAGAGCCCTCATAACGACGTACTGTGCATGTAATTTCTGTGGCGACAGCAACACAAATGATGAAGAGACAGTTTGTCTTTGTGGGGTTGCCGTAGTTTGCTGTCCAATATGGAAATGGATGTGGGCAGGCGCAGAAGGATCAGATAGAAATTGTGAAAACATTTTGACAAAGATGGCTAAAAGAAAAAGATGTGGAGTACCACAATTTTCAGCAACAATTGACAGAGAAATTCGCCTTAGTGGAGAAAGAAGGTTCCTTTGTGTCTTAATATGTAATGACATAATTGCAACAATGAAATGCTCAAATATAAAATGCCACTTCGACACACGCCATACTGCATTTTCATCAAAATATCCTGCGGGGGAAAGCAGGAAGAAAGCATGTCAAGCTAGTGTCCAAAGTCCAAGCTAGTCAGCAGCAACTCCGTGTTTGGACCCAACCGGGTGATTCGTATACCTTTGCTGGTGCTTTGGCAATTGTGAGAAACGGAAAGCCATCCACAGAAAGGGAGTTTGTCAAAACGGTCATGCTGTTATTGCCAATGAAATTTTTGACAACTTTTCTCATAAGGACAAGATAATCAAACGAATAAAAGGCAATTTCCTCTCGGGAAGTATTGTTGGTGACGCAACAAAAGTGGGGAGAAATAAAAAAAAAATATATACCTGTAGACCAGCTGATTGTGAAAACTTGAAATTCACATACCACACACGGCAGTGTGTGAGTATTGCTGTACTGACAATGTTTGGGTCTACCTATGCAAGTGGGAAATCATTCTCACATTTAAAAAAAAAAAAATAATAAAAAAATTTTAGGCCTACCTACGTTCACGATTAATGGATGTAAGTCTCAAAGGCTGCATTAAGTTTAATCTCATGACGTATGAAACAGACTACAAAGCCATCAGCAAAACCATCAAGCACCAGAAATCTCATAAATGGTTAGAAGTACTTCTATCATCATGGGTTAACAACAGCATAATGTTGTTTAAAAGAATTCAGACTTATTGTACTCTAAAAGCTTTGGTTGCACATAAAATGTGCATACACTTGTATTTAATTTTAAAAATATTGTATGGCTCATTTCGAATTACATTTTAAAATATTAGGCATTCATGGCTCTCTCACCCTAAAAGGTTCCCGACCCCTCCTCTAGTCAGTCCAGTTTAAACAGCTTAGAAGTTTCATCTTTGCTTCGTTGGTCCACTTTTTCACGGTTTTCACTGTAGGTGCCATGGATTTAAGTTCTTGCGTGTTTTGGTATTAATTGTATTAAACAGTGATCAGACAAGTCCCAGAGCTATGCTAACTATGGCACTGTAGGTGCTTTTCAATGTAGCATTGCAATGGTCTAAAATATTATTTTCTTTTGGGGGATAATCAATGTGTTGCTTGTTTTTAGGGAGTTCCTGTTTTAGTTTAGCTTTGTTAAAGTTAACAAGAAAAATGTAGTGTTTGTCTCCACCCCCCCCTCCCAAAATTAGGTTTACTTGTTCAGCGGGCATTAGAGGTGTTAACTTGAGGTGGAATTTAAGCGCTGGAAAGAATGAGATGCAAACTCACGAGGCAAGTCAAATGGCTTACAGTTTAAAAAAAGCGACTCTAATACTGAGCTGGAGTGTCCTGGGCTCTGTGATGTTGGGACACAGGTTTTCGTTTATTTAGAAACATATCCTGCTGCCTTTTTGTTTTCCCTGATAACTCCATGACGCGATCTGCCTGGTGAAGATGGAAGCCAAGAAGCGTTACAGTACCATTGGGAACAAGTTCACAAAGACAAGTGGTTTTCCTTTTGCATTCGGGTGGATTTTTATGCTACCCAAACTCCCTGATTTCCACAATGTTCTCTTGCGTCACACATGTCCTCCTGTGCAATGGATCCTATCAATTTCCTGCTAGACGCTGCTGAGTTAATAGCAGAGGAAAATTTTAAGTAAAACAAAATTTGTGTAGTGCACCCCATACACAAGATAACTCCATGTCCTTTTACGTATTAAAATTATTTTAATACAAAGAAGTAAAATATTTAAAATGAGGGGAAAAGATTTACAATAAATGTGTGTACACAAAACTGTACAGTGCAAGAAAAATAATTGAAGAGTGGAAATACTCTAAAATGCATGAAAAAGGTTTAACCTGGTTTTAAAAACCTTGACACTTTGCAGTCATGTGATTTGACTGGCGCCATTGCACTCACAAATCTGCAAAGTTAAGCACGAAAAATCACGCGCGTAAAATTTGTTACAAGTAGAAATGCATACATGTTGAAAGACGTCACTTATTTTGTGTCGTCGTGACGAATGTTGCCTCTAAGATGTGCCACTGCACAATTGCGCACTTGTCGGGCACTCTCACATGAAAGCCAATCCAGCACAGTGAACCACAGCCTGTCTTTTTTTTTTCTTTTTTTTTTTTAAAACACTGAAGCACACGCTCTGCTGCTCAGCCTAATTCTACTTCCTAGTTTACCTGACAACGCCACCTGCTCTTAAAGGGGTACACTCATAATTACAAACAACACACACCCTCAACTTTATATCTGCAGGCATGACTGGTGGACCACATCTGGAACTTTATATCAGCGGGCATCACTGACCACACCTATACATTTTTCAAATGTGAGTGACTGGTATTCTATTTGGTGTCTTTTAATAATTTGTTTCGATTTGACACTGTGAGTGTGAACATCTTCAGTAATGACTTGCCTTCACTGTAAGTGTGGGGGGGGGGTGTAAAATTCGTCTGCTTAGAGAGAGAGAGATATTCTCTCTAGGGTCTGAATCTCTTCTTTCCAATGCAATCTATATGCTTTGCTCACACATTGCTTCATATCATTGGTAAAAAAGGGGGAGGGGGAGAGTATCGTACGTTATGAACTGAACGGAACATGTGTGGACAGAGCCAAACAAGGTGGATCGAACCGTTTGGACGGTTTTCAAAAATCGTTTCACCAATACTAGTCACCTTGACCTCGTGAGACCTGAACTATTGTCATGTGTACATTTTTTTTATTCGTCCTATCAATTTGGATATGTACAGTATCCATTTTGCAGATATTGTCACCATTATATTGTCACTGAAATGCTGTGGCAAGACTGCAATATGATGGGAGCAGGTGTATCAGATGTGGCCCTTAGGTCAGCTTTAAAAATGAAGTATGTCTGAGGGGCAAAAATGTAATGTCCTCACGAGTATGCAGTAAATACACTCACATGATCACCTACATGTGTAATATGTACCTGGTTTGAAAAGTCCAGTATTTCAGGAATCATATATTATACGTGTTCATGTAACATGGGGAAATACAGTGACAGCAGTTTCCTGACAAATTTCTACATTAACAATCCTATTATTTCTTGAATGTTTTCACTTAGTTTTCAGAGAATTTTAGACTCAAAAACGCTCTGATCCGCATCAAGCTTAGTCATAATTTGCTGATCCAATCAATTACTTAATTAATGCAAAAGACATTTAGTCTACCTTGCCATCATATGCAGTATATTTGAATCCAAAAGATAATTTATTTTTAGCCTTGTCTTTTGACGTAGTATTGTAATATCTGACAATCAATAAGAAAAGGCAAGAAAACGTTTTGGTTCCAATTTCCCAACCCACCCTAAAAATTCCTTAGACCCTAACAGTTTTACACCACGTAATATGTCAGGGGCGTGGCTCTCCACAGCCATTCGGACATTCGTGGCGCGCACTGCCACAGAAGCACAGAGTTAATTCGACTGTTTGACAGCAGGTGCGTTGGACGGCGGCATATATATATATATAATATATATATATATATATATATATATTATATATATATATAAAATGTGTGTGTGTGTGTGTTCACGAGCATCAGCTAGCATCATTGCCTCGTCCCATGTCATAGTGTTACTGAGCCATATCAACTCAAGTTACATTTGCCCATTTTTTACTTTTTTTTTTTCTTTTGGGACCAAGCCTTTTGCCTTGAGAGTTTTTTACCTTTCTTTTTTTCTTTTCAATTTTTTACCAGTTTTGGGCTGCCTTCCTGTGACCTCTGCTTGGCAATAAACCTTCCTAAAATCCACGCTTACGCTTCCTGCATCTGGGTTCTACCCTCCACCTGGTTCGCGACAAAATCAAGTTTATTTATTATCTCTAACATTCCAGTGTTTTGCAATGCGAGACGCCGTCATGAATTTTGATCTCATTGTGCTCGAAAGAGTGTGAATTAACGAGAACTGACAAGAAAATGGCGGCACTATGTGCTGGAGCCTACGTACAGATGTTTTGTCTAAAAATAAATAAGTAAATAAAACCAACAGACCCTAGTTTTGAAATGTCGGAAATTTTATTTTTTTTAAGGCCTAAATGTCGGCGGTCTGGGAAACAACACTTCTTAGATGACACGTAATGCTTTGATCAAACCACAAGACAAATTAGTTCTTTCACTATTTCACTATGTCCGACTGCTGCAATAAAATCTTGTATTCCAGTACCACCACATACTGTCTTTATGATCACTGGGCTTTTTCTTGTCAACTCATAAATGCCACCAAGGCGACGACATCTTAATGGATCACGGCGTGTGTATTATAAGACAGAAACTGTGATTTACGATATGGCTCACAAGCAGGCAGCAAAACCTTGGTGTTCGGAGTAGTGTGCTAGGCTACATACAGTGCCTTGTGAAAGTATTCGCCCCCCCCCTTGAACTTTTTGACCTTTCGCCACATTTCAAGCTTCAAACAAAGATCTAAAATTAAAATGTATTGTCAAGAATCAACAACAAATGGGACACAATCATGAAGTTGAATGAAATTTTTTGGATGTTTTAAACTTTTTTTTCAAACAAAGAAAACCTAAAAAGTGGGGTGTGAAATATTATTAGCCCCCCTTGCAATAATACTTTGTAGCGCCACCTTATGCTACAGTTACAGCTGCAAGTCGCTTGGGGTATGTCTCTATCAGTTTTGCACATCGAGAGACTGAAATTCTTGACCATTTTTCCTTGCAAAACAGCTCAAGCTCAGTGAGGTTGGATGGAGAGCGCTTGTGTACAGCAGTCTTTAGCTCTGCCCACAGATTCTCGATTGGATTCAGGTATGGACATTGACTTGGCCATTCTAACACCTGGATACGTTTATTTATGAACCATTCCATTGTAGATTTGGCTTTATGTTTTGGGTCATTGTCCTTTTGGAAGATAAATCTCTGTCCCAGTCTCAGTTCTTTTGCAGACTCCAACAGGTTTTCTGCCATATCGTTTTGCATTGTTGCCAAAAAGTTCGATTTTGGATTCATCTGACCATGAGCATCTTCTTCCACATGTTTGGTGTGTCTCTAAGGTGGCATGTAGCAAACTTTTTAAATGAGACTTTTTATAGATATCTTTGAGAAATGGCTTTCTTCTTGCCACTCTTCCATAAAGGCCAGATTTGTGCAGTGTATGACTGATTGTTGTCCTATGAACAGACTATCCCATCTCTGGTGTAGATCTCTGCAGTTCATCCAGAGTGAACATGGGCCTCTTGGCCTGGTCAGTCTTCTCCTTGTTTGAGGTGAAAGTTTAGAGGGACAGCTGGGTTTTGGTAGATTTGCAGTGGTCTGATACTCCTTCTATTTCAATATGATTGCTTCCACAGTGTTCCTTGAGATGGTTAAAGTTTGGGAAATCTTTTTGCATCCAAATCTGGCTTTAAACTTCTCCACAATAGTATCTCAGACCTGCCTGGTGTGTTCCTTGGTCTTCATGATGCTCTCTGCACTTTAAACAGAACCCTGAGACTATCACAGAGCAGGTGCATTTATACAGAGACTTGATTACACACAAGTGGATTCTATTTATCACCATCAGTCAACATTGAATCGTTCAGAGATCCTCACTGAACTTCTGGAGTGAGTTTGCTACTCTGAAAGTGAAGGGGCCGAAAAACGTTCCACGCCCCACTTTTCAGTTTTTTATTTGTTAATGTATGAAACATCCAATAAATTTTGTTCCACTTTACGATTGTGTCCCACTTGTTGTTCATTCTTGACAAAAAAAATTATATCTTTGTTTGAAGCCTGAAATGTGGCGAAAGGTTGAAAGGTTCAAGGGGGACGAATACTTTCACAAGGCACTGTAACTGTTGTACGTAAACGCGCCAACCTTCTGTCAAATCATGCTCTAAATTTGTGCTGTGTGAAATAATTTAAACGAAATAAGGATGATGCCAGTCGAGGCAGCCCTATGCATGACTAATAATGGTAGTTAAGAATTTGTCATGATTTTTGTTTGGACCAAGCCCTGCTATCTCACTAGAATAGATTCACCCTTGCACTGACCAACAGATGAATACTGTTTCCACATTCCAAACCAAAATGTGAACAATTTTGTAGTAAGCATGCAAATTTTAAAGCGTTACTTGAGCATTACGAATGTGATGTGTTTACAGATTAAAACTAGACATGAGGCTGAAAGAGTGGAAACAGTTTTTTATTCTGAAATGGTATTAACTTTGTTTATTCTCATGGAGAATGTGGGTGTCAAAATGCCCCCACTTTGTCAACACTAACACTTCTCATGCTGCCCACACACATACACACACTTAAAAATAACGTTGCGGGGCATGTTTTTTTTTTTTTTTTTTTTTTTTTTTAAATTATGATGGGGGCTGTCCAAAAATGGATGGGAGACTGTAAATGGCCCCCACGGTGTAAATTGGATACCCTTGCTTTTAGTGAATACATATGTCTGTATCTGTATTTTGTAATTCTTTTAGGAATATTGGTAACTATTTACGTGATATATTTTTATGGTTTCTTCTAGTTGTAGCCAGTCATGGATGCTACGTTGGGCTTTATTGTTGATCATTGTGTCTCCATATTAATGTCGACTATAACAGTTTCTACAAGACTTGTATTTCTACCGATGGGGTATTCACGGATTGTTTGTTTTAATATACTCATATTTCAGTGTTTTTGTGTTTCATCTTTCAGCTGACAACAATCATCGCTTGAATCTCTTCTACCTTGCCAATGACGTCATACAAAACTGCAAAAGAAAGAATGCTATTGTGTTCCGCTCCGCCTTTGCTGAGGTTCTTCCGAATGCTGCCCTTCTTATCAAGTGAGTAATCTTCTTTTTGTCCACATGTTCTTCTTCAGGTAAATCTCCCCCCAAATGGATGAAATGTCCTCAGGTATTGAAACGTATTCTTTGTGTATGTGTGTGTCTTATCTCTGTCGTGTGGTATCAGAGATGCAAAGGTCCGTAAATCGGTGGAAAGGATCTTGTCAATCTGGGAGGAACGCAGTGTGTATCCTGAGGAGCTCCTCACTCAGTTGAAAGCCAATTTACACAAGAAGGAAAAGGAAAGAGAGAAGCAGAAGGAGAAAGAAAAAGGAAAAGAGACACCCCCTATTGCTGGTAAGTGGTCACCGATTTGATTGGGCCCCGATATGCAATTCTTAAAATAAGCCCACAGATTTATTTTTTGCAAGAATACTTTGTATGTCCCACCACAAATCGGAAGCCGGTATTCTGCGTAACATTCTCTTCTTCTTCTTCTTCTTTTCCTTTCGGCTTGTCCCGTTAGGGGTCGCCACAGCGTGTCATCTTTTGCCATCTTAGCCTATCTCCTGCATCTTCCTCTCTAACCCCAACTGCCCTCATGTCTTCCCTCACCACATCCATAAACCTTCTCTTTGGTCTTCCTCTCGCTCTTTTGCCTGGGAGCTCCATCCTCAGCATCCTTCTACCAATATACTCACTCTCACGCCTCTGAACATGTCCAAACCATCGAAGTCTGCTCTCTCGAATCTTGTCTCCAAAACATCCAGCTTTGGCTGTCCCTCTAATGAGCTCATTTCTAATCCTATCCAACCTGGTCACTCCGAGCGAGAACCTCAACATCTTCATTTCTGCCACCTCCAGTTCAGCTTCCTGTTGTTTCTTCAGTGCCACTGTCTCTAATCCGTACATCATGGCCGGCCTCACCACTGTTTTGTAAACTTTGCCCTTCATCCTAGCAGACACTCTTCTGTCACATAACACACCAGACACCTTTCGCCAGCTGTTCCAACCTGCTTGGACCCGTTTCTTCACTTCCTGACCACACTCTCCATTGCTCTGTATTGTTGACCCCAAGTATTTGAAGTCATCCACCCTCGCTATCTCTTCTCCCTGTAGCCTCACTCTTCCCCCTCCACTTTTCTCATTCACGCACATATATTCTGTTTTACTTCGGCTAATCTTCATTCCTCTCCTTTCCAGTGCATGTCTCCATCTTTCCAATTGTTCCTCTGCATGCTCCCTGCTTTCACTGCATATGACAATATCATCTGCGAACATCATGGTCCAAGGGGATTCCAGTGTAACCTAATCTGTCAGCCTATCCATTACCACTGCAAACAGGAAGGGGCTCAGAGCTGATCCCTGATGCAGTCCCACCTCCACCTTAAATTCCTCTGTCACACCTAAGGCACACCTCACCATTGTTCTGCTGCCATCATACATGTCCTGTACTATTTTAACATACTTCTCTGCCACACCAGACTTACGCATGCAGTACCACAGTTCCTCTCTTGGTACTCTGTCATAGGCTTTCTCTAGATCCACAAAGACGCAATGTAGCTCCTTCTGACCTTCTCTGTACTTTTCCACGAGCATCCTCAAGGCAAATAATGCATCTGTGGTACTCTTTCTAGGCATGAAACCATACTGTTGCTCGCAGATACTTACTTCTGTCCTGAGTCTAGCCTCCACTACTCTTTCCCATAACTTCATTGTGTGGCTCATCAACTTTATTCCTCTATAGTTCCCACAGCTCTGAACATCCCCTTTGTTCTTAAAAATGGGAACTAGAAAACTTTTCCGCCATTCTTCAGGCATCTTTTCGCCCGCTAGTATTCTGTTGAATAAGTTGGTCAAAAACTCCACAGCCATCTCTCCAAATTGCTTCCATACCTCTACCGGTATGTCATCAGGACCAACTGCCTTTCCAGTTTTCATCCTTTGTAGTGCCTTTCTGACTTCCCCCTTAGTAATCATTTCCACTTTCTGGTCCTTCACTCTTGCCTCTTCAACTCTTCCTTCTCTCTCATTTTCTTCATTCATCAACTTCTCAAAGTATTCTTTCCATCTATTTAGTACACTACCGGCACCAGTCAACACATTTCCATCTCTATCCTTAATCACCCTGACCTGCTGCACATCCTTCCCATCTCTATCCCTCTGTCTGGCCAACCTGTAGAGATCCTTTTCTCCTTCTTTCGTGTCCAACCTGGTGTACATGTCTTCATATGCCTCTTGTTTAGCCTTTGCCACCTCTACCTTTGCCTTACGTCGCATCTCGATGTACTCCTTTCGCCTCTCCTCTGTCCTCTCAGTATCCCACTTCTTCGCTAATCTCTTTCCTTGTATGACTCCCTGTATTTTGGGGTTCCACCACCAAGTCTCCTTCTCCCCTTTCCTACCAGATGACACACCAAGTACTCTCCTGCCTGTCTCTCTGATCACCTTGGCTGTCGTCGTCCAGTCTTCCGGGAGCTTCGGTTGTCCATCGAGAGCCTGTCTCACCTCTTTCCGGAAGGCTGCACAACATTCTTCCTTTTTCAGCTTCCACCACATGGTTCTCTGCTCTACCTTTGTCTTCTTAATCTTCCTACCCACCACCAGAATCATCCTACATACTACTATCCTATGCTGTCGAGCTACACTCTCCCCTACCACTACTTTACAGTCAGTAACCTCCTTCAGATTACATCGTCTGCACAAAATATAATCTACCTGCGTGGTTCTACCTCCGCTCTTGTAGGTCACTATATGTTCCTCCCTCTTCTGGAAATAAGTGTTCACTACAGCCATCTCCATCCTTTTTGCAAAGTCCACCACCATCTGCCCTTCAAAGTTCCTTTCCTGGATGCCGTACTTACCCATCACTTCTTCATCGCCCCTGTTTCCTTTACCAATATGTCCATTACAATCTGCACCAATCACAACTCTCTCGCTGTCTGGGATGCTCAGAACTACTTCATCTAGTTCCTTCCAGAATTTCTCTTTCAACTCTAGGTCACATCCTACCTGTGGTGCATAGCCGCTAACCACATTATACATAACACCCTCAATTTCAAATTTTAGTCTCATCACTCGATCTGATACTCTTTTCACCTCCAAGACATTCTTAGCCAGCTCTTCCTTTAAAATAACCCCTACTCCATTTCTCTTCCCATCTACTCCGTGGTAGAATAATTTAAACCCTGCTCCCAAACTTCTAGCCTTACTACCTTTCCACCTGCTCTCTTGGATGCACAGAATATCAACCTTTCTCCTAATCATCATGTCAACCAACTCCTGTGCTTTTCCTGTCATAGTCCCAACATTCAAAGTCCCTACACTCAGTTGTAGGCTCTGTGCATTCCTCTTTTTCTTCTGACGCTGGATCCGGTTTCCTCCTCTTCTTTGTCTTCGACCCACAGTAGCTGAATTTCCACCGACGCCCTGCAGGTTAGCAGTGCCGGGGGCGGGCGTTGTTAACCCGGGCCACGACCGATCCGGTATGGGATTCTTTAGATGAACGCTCATATTTGTTTGGCACAGTTTTTACGCCGGATGCCCTTCCTGACGCATCCCTCTGCATTTATCCAGGCTTGGGACCGGCCTACAGATTGCACTGGTTTGTGCCCCCATAGGGCTGCATTATTCTGCGTAACATTGCATTTGTGGAATAAGAATTTGAAGTAACCAGAAGGTCACGTGAGGCGGTATGTGTATGTTAATTTCCCCGCAATGGTCATGTGCAATCCGTGATCAAACTCGGAATCATATGTATGGAATCTGCAAACCTGTTGGTAGACTTTGTGTATGTTGGGGTTTAATACATGGTAATGTGAACACTATTTTAGCAAGTTCAGGATTGATACAATCATGTCAGCAACCCACAGGATAAACACAATCTTTTCTTGGTTTGGTCATGTCACGTAATAACTCTTGAGAGGTATGTCTGGTGTTAATTTTGGTTGCCAGTAGAGAGAGATATTGCTTAAAATGCCCATTCCCTGAAAAGAAGCTTATTGTGCAACTTGACTTATATATCTAGTCTTTTAAGATGTCATAATAACAAAATGGGTTCATAGCTTGGTTAAACTGGACTAAGTAAACTAAAATTCTGATTAAAATAACACTTCTATGAAGATATTACTGTAATATTTTTTTCTGACAAGCTGTCAGTTTTTTTTCACCTACTGTACTTGACTCAAAATGTAGGCAGTGACAGATGCGATAGTATATAGAGCTTGTGCACGTGACGTCACCATTTTCACAGCGCCATATTGCCAGTCAAAAAGAGCTGCTCGACAGGGTGGGAGACATTAAACCAGAGCAGAATATTCACAATGCCGGAGACTTGTGCTGTTGGTTGTTCCAACAAACGAGACAGATATTCAAAGAGATCAATGTATGGAATACCAGCTGAAAAGACGAGAAAAGATAGATGGATTTCGGCAATTAAACGTGATGGATGGTGCCCAACCAAATACACATGACTGTGTAGTGATCACTCCACTTCAGGTAGGAATTATTATTCTCAATCTCAAATTCCTAAAAAGTATTTATAATGCCAAGTTGGGTCATTTGAGAACAATGCGTTTAAAACAAAAAACAAAACAAAAAACGACGTCTCCAATGTACATGAAGCGTGTTGCAGCCAAACGTTAATCTTTGGCACACTTTATTTTTTTTTCTAGTATGCATTGTTCTCAAATGAGTTCAATGCGTGTTTAAAAAAAAGAGGCACACAGAGGCTTACCGAAGTTCGTGTGGCCGCAATGCACTTCCATGTTCGGGGGCTGAAGCCTAACCCGGTGGTATTTCCTTTTTTAAATACACATTGGACTCATTTGAGAACAACGCTATGTGGGATTTATTCTTGATTGAGAACACATCCAGCAACAAAGTATTTGTATCCGTCCAGACTTTTTTTTACGCATTCAAACTCTTCCGTGTAAATCTCAAAGACTTATTCACCAGATACATGTGTCCATCCAGTTGTCCAAGCCGAGCAGAAGCTGGTTTAAAGTCCAATTTCTTATCGGCGAAAACATCAACTTTGGCATTAAATATGGGTCCTCTATGCCAAGTTTATTATTCATTTATTATGACCTCCTGAATATTTAACGGTATCGGAATAAACTGTGGGTGGTGTGCTATAAGATGTATTTTCGCGTTGTCTCCAACCGACTTAGCATTGAAGAATGGCTTGTTTGACCAACACTTCTGGCCAGTGACGTGATTTGATGATGTAGGTACACAAGCTCTATGGCCCATGTCTCTCAGTGCTTAACTATTGGCCAATCACTTCAAAATTTCCCTTTAAAATTTCTGACAAGGACCCTAAATTAAGTCACATTCTAGCACACTGTCACCATTGTAATAAACTGGCCACAGATTTGACGGTAGTCATAATTAATAGAAACTTTTTTTGCCCAAACATTATGGTGTTAAATTGCATTCACATTAAAATAACTGATTTGCATGACTTTAATCTTGGGTCTTCCACCACATACTGCCCCCTGCTCAAGAGACGGGTTGCGTCACCAGTGTTTTCCTTTATGCTCAGACTGGAATACTCCTACAATTTTGAGATTTTCTTTGTTTTTCCCCCCACTTACCTTCTCTGATGTTGTCACAATCATCTTGTTTAACAAACTACTGTTTGCAAACTGTGTCGTCACCCCTGTCACACTTGAGTCAAATTCGGACGCTTTGCTTCCGCCTCCTTCCCTTGTGTTTATGACTTAACCACGGTGTGCTAATCTGTGTTGCTCCATTGAGCTGTCGAATTAAATAAGTGGATCCTTAAGCCAGAGAAATTTTCTCTATCTCTTTTGGTACTCAAAATTTTCTGACCACTTGAGTACTCGATGCAGCCCTGTAAAATGAGATAATGTATAATAATGAATTTATACAAATCCAGGCAGTTATACTTCAACCTGCGAGTGACCTAATTTACAAATTTTTAAATACAAGATGTCTCTTAGACTTATTTGTGAGCTCCACGCAAAAATGTGTTGAGCGCAAATGATGGAAAATCAGACATCATGCGAGTCTGCTAGTTTATTACTGACACACGTCATAGATGGCATCAGAAAATTAAAATTGATGATTCAGATATAACCGTTCAAGCAATGCTTATTTGAACATCTGATCCAGTAACACCTGTAGTCAGACACTATAATGTTCCTTTTTTTTTTTTAAATCTACAAAAAAAGACTACCTGAATTTCTCGTGTATAACATACAATCTTGTGTAATACAATCCTCTAAAATAGGAAAACCCCACTCACTCACTCACTCACTCACTCACTCACTCACTCACTCACTCACTCACTCACTCACTCACTCACTCACACACACACACACACACACACACATTTTTATCCCTATCAATATGATTAGCAACCATGTTTCAAGTGGTTAAACCTCTCCCTAGATCTACTACAATGGTTGCGTCTAGCACATGTGCAAATTTTGATCACTCTGTTTCCTGCAACTGCTCAGGAATTTTAGCACTCAAATACTAAATTAAATCATATTGAATCGTCCCAGCAGTAAAGCTGCCATTTTTTTTAAATCGAATCTCTACCTGTGTATCTAGATATGTAAGTAATGGGCCTCATGGCAGAGATTCCCAAAGCTAGTTACTACTCTAACTTTTTGGTGGTCATGGAATGTGAATTAAATTTATCTCAAGGTACTACACTAATTCCCAAGGATAAACTTTTTCTTGCTTGCGTTTTATTTTTTTTTTAATGGCTCTTTTCACATCCCTCTTTGACACCACTCCTTTGTTTGGAATAATTGTTGCAAAAAGCTAAAGATAAAACAAAAAGCAGCTCATGAAAAAAAATTAATGCTTACTGCTATGGTTGAGGTCTTGAGGTCTGTTAGTTTCCTGAAGGGGATTAAAACTCAAAACCTCAAGGTTCTCTGACTGTCATTCTACTCTATGACAGATAGTTCCTAAACTTCATGCCCAAATTCTGAATTGTACAACCAAATGCGGTAATGACATCAGAGGTTCCACTGTGATATTTTACATCAAGCATAAGGGAGAATTTTAATGTGATTCTGAATTCATAGCTCCAGCCAAGACAAAAGCTGCTATCAAGTCCAAGATAGTTGACGAGTTTGCAGTAAGTCTCACGCAAATGTATATGCATCTTTATTGTCCTTAAAATAAATAAATTTTTTTTTTGTTTGTCTTAGCCCAACTCCCTTATAGAACAGCTGTCAGGATACAAGCAAGCAGTCGCAGAAGAGGACTTCAGGGAGAAGCAGCTCGCAGCTCTCAGGCTGGACATTTGCAGTGCTGAGGCTCACAAGAGGCTGAAAGGTTAGAATCCATCCATCCCTTCTCAAAACAACGTAAACTCACTTGGGACGCTGGTGTGCTGGCGTCTATCCCAACTGACTGGGCAAAAGGCAGGATACACCTTGGTGGCGAGCAAATTGGAGGACACTCTCAAACATCAACCATTTTCACCCATATTCACACCTACTGACAAAAATCTATCCAATTTAATCCATCTGATCAATTTCTATCTCTTATTGTCTCCAGATTGAGTCTCATGCCTCTGTGTTGAAATCTTAAATGGCTATTGGGCAGCTCTAGGACAGTTAGTAGAGCGGGTCGTCCAGTGTGAGAAGGTTGGCCTGTTCGAATCCTGGCTATGACTGTCTGTACGTCGAAGTGTCCTTGGGCAAAACACTGAAACCTAATTTGCTCCCGGTGGGCCTGGCAGTGCCTTGTATGGCAGTAGCCGCCCATAGGTGTATGAATGTGTGTGTAAATGGGCGATTGTGAGGCTTTTTCAAGTGCTTTGTGCACTGTGATGGTGCCCACGAAGAACTCCATAATTGGTGTCCATTTAATATTTTATCAGACAAGGCAGGAGGGAACAAGTTTGCCAAAGACTTTGAAGACGGCTTTCAGAAACTGCAGGAGTTTGTCGGCTTTCTGGAGGAGGAGTTGAAGACGGGACCCTCGTTGCTGGAGTCTTTGGGAAATGCAGAGATCTTCTATGAGATGCAGTACAAGGAGGTCAAGATTGTGGCTAATGTGAGTGTTCATTCTTGGTCTGTTTTTAAGTTATGAAGGCCTGACCATGGAATACACAGGTCTACTTGAAATTGTGATTGCTATTGTTACTTTGACCCCAAAAAATCTGTGCAGAAAAATTACTTTAACTGGCCATGATAGTGGCCCCGCAAAGTTGTTTTAAAAATGTTGTTCTAGTGGTTTTCATCTATGGTACATGTGAGTATATATAGTAGATACGGAAAATATTCAAGACTCCCTTAAATTTTTGTTATATTACCGCCAATTGCTAAAATCTGTTCATTTTTATCCTCATGAATATACATATAGCATCCCATATTGACAGAAGAAAAGTTAATTTAAATTTTTACTCATTTATAATATAAAAACGGAAATCACAGAGCCCTAAGAATTCAGACCCTATGCTCAGTGTTTAGTAGAAGCACTATGAGTCTTTTGGGGAATAACCCAACAAGTTTTTTAGATCTGAATTTGTAGATCCTCTGCCATTCCACCTTGCAGATTCTCTCCAGTTATTTCCTATTGGACGGTAAATGTTGCTGGACAGCCATTTTCAGGTCTCCAGTTTTAAGTCAGGGCAATGGTTTGGGCCATTTAAGAACAGTCAGAATTGTCCTGAAGCTACTCCTTTCTTATTTTAGTTGTGTTCTTAGGGTCATTGTCCTATTGGAAGGTGAAACTTCGGCCCAGTCTGTGGTCCTGAGCACACCGGAAAAGGTTCTCGTTCAGGATATTCCTGTACTGCCGCATTTTATTTATTTATTTTTTTGGGGACCCAGTCTTAGTGTCCTTGCAGCTGAAAAACACTCCCAAAGCATAATGCTGTCACCACTACGCTTCATTGTTGGGACTGTATTGGACAAGCAATGAGCAGTATACCTGGTTTTCTTCACGAATAACTACTTAGAATTAAGGCCAAACAGTTCTACCTTGGGCTCATCAGACCAAAACATTTTATTTCTCACTATCTTGGAGTTTTCCAGTGTTTTTTTTCCCCCTTCTTTTTTTTTTAAGCAAACTATACATGCTTTCATGTGTCAAGGGGTTTCCATCAGGCCACTTTGGCATAAACCCCCAACTGGTGGAGGACTACAGTGATAGTTGACTTTCTAGAATTCCTTCTTTCTCCCAGCAGCATCTCTGGAGCTCAACCACACTGATGTTTTGGTTCTTCTTTACCTCTCTCTTCTCCTCTGATTGCTCATTTTGGCTAAACAAACAACTCTGGGAAGCCTTTGGGTTATCCCAAATGTCTTCTATTTATGGATTATTGTGCCCATTGTGCTCTTAGGAACCTTAACTGCAGTGTATGTATGTATATATAATGTAATTTAAAAAAAAAAATATTTTATTATTGCGATTTTTTTCTTTTTTTTCTTTTTTTTTTGGGGGGGGGGTGTAACCTTGGCCAGATCCGCCCCTTTCCACAATTCTGTCTCTTGAGATCTTCAGGCTTTTCCTTTGACCTCATGATTGTCTTTGGTCTATGTGTGGTTTTCGTATCAACCAACAGCTCCGCTCCAATGATGGTTTAGAATAATCTCAAGAATGATCAGAAAAAATGGATAGCACCCGTGTTAAATAAAAATGTAACAGCAAAGGGCCTGAATACTTAAGGCTGTCTGATATATTAGTAATTACTGCAAAAATTTCAACAATTCTGTTTCAGTCAATATGGCGTCCTATGTGTACATAAATATGAAAAAAAAAAGAACTTAAGCTTAGCAATTACTGAAAACCGAAAAATTTAAGGGGGGTTCAAATACTTTTCGTAACCACTGTACAGTTAATAAATAATGTTTGGTGTAATACATTGTAGCATCTATGTAATTGTAGTCTTTTATTCATGACATTGTATGACCACTATGGCAATGTATTCTGTTCATTCAACCAGGCATACAGTGCTTTTGCCAACCGCGTGGCTGTTCTCAAAAGGAAGCTGGACTCCCTAAAGTCGACTCTACCGAGGCCTGAAGACTCACCCATCCCCTCACCCTCTGAAGACGCTCCCTCCCCCACAGGCTCAGACTCCCCTTTGCTGGCGATGAGTGCTGCCAGAGCACAGGTAGACCCGGAGCTAGACGGCAAGGCCATGGATGAAGGGGACCTGCAGAATGACAGTAGAGAGGAGGTAGATGTGTCTGATGAAGAGGAGCGTTCTTCTTCAATAACTGGTCAGCCCACACAAAATTAGTTTGTGCTGTCATGCTCTGAAGTCATAGTAATCCATCATGGAAAACACTTTTCTCCATTTCCTAAACAAACAGGTGACAAGGCAGGTGAGGTGTCTCCTGCTGTTGTCAAGTTTGATGAAGACTCCAAGCTTCCAACCACACCCACCAAAGCTTTAAAGGTGAACACTTCTGCCAGCATAACCCCAGCAACTCCTACTTCTACCAGTCAAAATCCATCTACTCCTTTGGGAGTCAACATGGCCAAGGTGGACCTGGGAAAGATCAGCTCCATCCTCAGTTCACTCACAGCTGCTATGAAGAACACAGGTGGGTCCTGTAATACAGTATTTAAAGACTCTTGTATTGGATTTCGCACACACACGTACTGTACATCCATCCATTATCTGAGCCACCTATCCTCACAAGAGTCGCGGGACTGCCAGAGCCCATCACAGCTATCTTCAGGCAGGAGGCGGCGTACACCCTTAACTGGTTGCCAGTCAATCGCAGGGCACATAGAAACAAACAGCCATTCACAATCACACTTCAGGGAAATTTAGTCATTCAAATTAATGCATGTTTTTGGGATGGACAATCGACTGAGGACTATCTACAACAGAATCGACATTGTCCCAGACTATCGCACGACTAGTCCCTTGAAATTCTATACATTCATTCCTTGATGTCTTGACACCTTTGGCCAATGCTCATCGCACCTGACTATTCATCAAATGGGCATTCGAACTGCTTTAAATGCTCGAAAACTCTGCATCCTTTGCGCAACTGAGAGTTTCAATTTTAAAGTGTTCTTTTTCTATTAACTGTGTGTCTGCTGTCATACTCATGTATGTCGTATGTAGGGCGACTCCAACTACCAGGGACAAATTCCTTGTGAATTGTTTCCATACCTGGCCAATAAACACGATTTTGAACTGTGTAGCACTCAGTTGTGGAGATATGCTGTTAAACTGTTTTTCCAGCATTTCAGGTTTCCCAGTTTTTTGGGGGGGAGAAATGTGGGTATATTGGTACCCAATGATGGCAATTGGGTCTCCTTCCAGCATGAGTTGAAGAAACTGAATGCCTTCCTTCAATCAGCGGCTGTTGGGCACCATTGTGAGATACTTGTTAAAAGTACTTTACCCATTTCTACCACTACAAATAGCACGGTATGCCTGGACCTTCCCTGGATGCTACTATTTAAGATGAAGAGCAGTTAATAATTTCCCCAAATGTAATTTTTTTTTTTTTTAATTCAGGCGACCGTAATATGTTGGAATTAGCAGCAAGTGTGTGCTCAAATGTCTGTCATCCAATGCCAGCCAAATGCTGAACACGTGTTGCAGGCTGCTGTGTTAATGAACAGTGAACTTTACCAGAATTGTCTGTATATGGATACACACCACTACAACACAAAGCAAGCCGTTGATATACAGGGTCGCGAAAAACTATCAGCCACCTTCTCAAATTCTCATTTTTGCAGTTTCCCCACTTTAAAATTACCCAATCAAATGTAAATATCACACAAATATAACCTAAGTGAACATAAAATGCTGTTTTTAAATGATTTTATACACTAAGGGAAAAAAATTCAGTTACCTGGCCTTGTGTGAAAAAACTAACCCCCCCAAACCTAATAACTGTGGTTGGGCCATCGTCAGCAGCAAGAACTGAAATCAAGCGTTTTCTATAACTGGCAATGAGTCTTTTACATCTGGGAACAAGTCGTTCAAAACTCTGCATAGCTATGTTGGCTGACTCCCTTGCAGAACAGTGTCAATCCAGCAAAAATTTTTAGTTTTCAACCATATACTGCCTTTTCTGTCATACCACTGCAATTCAATTGGATTCAAGTCAGGTCAAGTCAACCTTTTTGTTTTTCAAACCATTCAGGTGTTGACTTGCTGGTGTTTTTTTTTCATGGTTATCCTGCTACAGAACCTGTTCACTTCAGTTTGAAGGCACAAACTGATGCATGATTATACTCCTTCAGGATTTTCTTTTAAAGAACAGAATTCATATTCCATCCATTACAGGAAGTTTTCCAGGTCCCAAAGGCGCAACGCAGCTCAATGCCATCACACTACCATTCCCACGTTTTAACACTTGGCATGATGTAGTTTTTCTGCAATGCTATGCTAGATTTACAGCTGATTTAATGAGACACACATCACCCAAAAAGCTCCACTTTCATCTTGTCAGTCTTTAAAATATTTTCCCGTAAGTCTGCAGAATCTTTCAGAATTTTTGTTTGTTTTTGGTAGGGGTGGTTTGAAGGGCTGAGGGTTGTCTGTCTTTTTTTTTTTTTTTTGCAAAACCAATATTAGTCTTCAATAATGTGATAATCATAATACTACTACCACCACTAATAATAACAAATGAAGCATAATAAGAAATCAAATTACCATTAGAAAACAGCATTTTAAAGGAATACTCCACTGAACAATGAAAAGTCTTAATCCGATAGGTCATGTCATAAGTACTGTACCTTGAAAATTTTAAATGAATCCAATATCATTTAATGGTGTTTTGAGAAGATTTTTATCTGCAATTATGAATTTTCATGAGTGCCGCAATTTTGGTGAATCACATGACCTACTTGCGCGGATGTGACGCATTCTGTGCGTAAACAAAGAAATCATGGCCGATTTGTATTGTAAACACATGCAGTACCACCACCATCGGACACAAGAAAATGCCCTACTGTATTGTGAAATTTTGGCATAATTCGGATAGAAATAATCCAAGGAAGGCTCGGTGGCATATTCTGCCCGGTAAGAAAAAGAAACAGAAACATTTAAGGACCCAGTGGATAGCAAAGTGTGGTTGTCCTGAGCCGTACAACAGATGTACGAGTGTATTTGCGCATTTATTGAAGACCAACACTTTTAGAGTACAGTAAGTCTCTGAATTCTTTTAAGTAACATTGTATGATGTTGCTCACCAATGATGACCAAAGTACTTCTTACCATTAATGCGACTTCTTGTGCTTCATACGTCATGCAGGCATTGAGCTTTCCATCCGTTAATCGTGAACGTAATTCAATTTGATTTGCCATCACGATGGTACGATGGTGAACAGTACTTGCCGACAAAGGCATGTCTTTTGTTCGTTTGATTATCTTTTCTTTATACGAAGTTGGCAAAATGTTCATTGGCAATGTCGAGTACGAGGTCCTTGGCATACTCCTCATCAGTGAATTTAAACACACACCAGAACCCCCTCTCTCTCCACAAAGGCTGTCCATTTTTGTTGAAAACTTTGGTGGTACTCATATTTTTTTCTTTGAGCGACCTTTGTCAAAAGTTTCCATAATTATTGTGCCGACACTATCAGAATTCGACCGTTCTGCACCTGTGGTTAGTTAGCAAGTCAGACTCCGCGTCATTCCCATCCGAAGATCCATCCAAATATTCACCATTACTTACAGCCACAGGTTCAAATCTGTATGGCCGTATTCCTCCGTCTTCCCGAACAACTGGTATTTCTTCATCAGATGGGAATAAATTCGAGAAATCAGTGCTGTCCATGATTGTGTATTCTTGTTTGCGCACGGGATGCGTCACGTCCTGTTTTTTAAGTCATGTGACTCACCAAAATGGCGTCGCCCATGAAAATTCGTAATTGCCAATAAAAATCTTCTCAAAACACCATTAAATGATATAGGATTAACCTCAAATTTTCAAGGTAGAGTACACATGACATGACCTATCGGATTAAGGCTTTTCATTGTTCAGTGGCGTATTCTTTTAAGTTCACTTGGTATATATTTGTTTGATCTTAAACATTAAATTGGCACTGCATTGCTTGACCCCGGTGCCCTTTCGACAAACCAGTTAAGGCTACTTTATTCTCCCGCGGCTGACAACGCCCGCATTGTATCACGTTAACTACGCATTGCCCTGCGCACCACTCTTCGTAGTTTGTACGGAGCCTACCGCGCGCACATTAAAGTTGCTTTGCGGCAAGAACTCATCTCGTGATTCGCCTGTTTAGTCACATGCTGTGATGACGTACCCACTCCTCCTCCCACTCCCACATAGCACCTACGCCGTCACCTTCTAGATCGATTTTGCAGCATAATAAAACGTATCTGGTCATTTACATCCATTTGTTCAAGCAGACACACTTCCACGGTTGCCATTGGTGTTGCTTTGTTCCTTGTTACAGAAAGTAAAGTAAAAACTGCTTCCGGAAATCACCAAAATGTAATGAGGACACCCCAACCAGTGGCGTCCTAGCCAATCCCACCCGTAGCGACACGTCTGATTTGGAGAATAACTGCAATACATTTTTAAAATTGAGCGTGGGGGTTGTTTTCAAGTATAAAGGCAAACTATTACGCACAGGAGACCTGCAGTGACGTCGGCATGGTTGTTGCACGTGCAAGTATAAAGAAGCCTTTAGTCTGTGAGCTACCTGATGACTAGGACATCTCTTTGCAGGAGACCCAGTGGGATGTATTTCAACCAGTGGAGGCTTCAAGAAGATATAATTTATCGGCTCAAACGTTTAGGGACATCTTGCCATATGCTAATGTACAAAAGACAAATACAAAAATACAAATCACAATTGAAAGTTAAGGTGTGTTTTCAACGCGTTCAGCTGACACTCTCCCAGCGTCAGCTGAGGTGACGTATTTGTTTTTTTTTTTTTATTCATTCACATTTGGCAGGCTTGTTAACAACACTCTTCTCTGAAGTGCTAAATGTATGACTTATTTTTTTGCTTTACAATGAATACTATGTTGTCCATCAGAGTGAACTGTAAATGTGAGATGAAATGGTTCTTTTATGCTCTGCAAATGGTTGGTGTTGGACAAGTGCTGTAGAAGTGGATAGATAAGATATCATTTTGATGTTTAATGAATCCAATTCAAGGTCACTTATCTTTTAAATTGCCTTCTTTCATGCTTGTCTGTTCAAGCAGGTAACCCTTCAGCCCGGCCATCTCCGGCAACATCCACCACCCCGTCGGTCCATTCTATAACCTCCAAAGCGACCCCAGCAAGTCCTGCTCTTGCCAGTATTTTGTCACGTGTTGACATCACACCTGAAGGCATACTGAATGCCCTGTCTAAAAAAAACACACCAGGTATGAAAATGTATTTTGATTCTCTGTCAGAAGGGAAGAAATTAATTCTCTTTTCTCATCATCTTGCAGCATTGTCCTCTCTCCTGCACACTGTGACAAACTCCACTCAAAACACTCGAGCTTCCCCAGAAGCAGCAGCAGCAGCATCGTCATCAGCAGCAGTAAAAACCCCAAAAGCTAAATCCACTGTGGCAAACAGTCTCAAGCGAGAAACACCCAACAGGAACAGAGTCTGGGAGAGGGACCGTCAGCTCTCCCCGCCTCCCCCACCCCCTCCTCCCCGTGTCTCCTCCACTGTCTCCCCCCCAAGCCTTGAATCCAAAATCAACAGTTTCTTGCAAGGTAATCCAGGTTTTAGCCTCGCCCTAGGTGATGCCAGCCCAGATGGCATTGATGGGACCCCAGTGCGAGATGAGGCTGTCGGTACCCCCACCCAAGACGAGATCATGGACACGCCTGGGAGTTTACCTGAGTCTTTAGGATCCTCTGCTGGCAACAACCTTTCACCCACAGCGTATCGCAGCGAGCCTTGGGACGCTGTGATCACTCCGTCGGGAAATGACAGTGAATTCACGTCTTCTCGATATGGAGGTGCGAAAAGGACCGATGAAGCCAAGAGTTCAAGGAAGCAGGTGATCTCTGCTTCCACTAGTGAGCTAATGAAAGCTAAGAAAGATCCACAACACAGTCAGGGTGTCATGCCAGGAGGAAATGCCAGTGCAAAGGGAGAGCATCGGCTCTCCTCTGGCTCCCGAAAAGCAAGCACAGGATCTGAAGAAGGTCTGAGTGGGAAAAGAGAGGACAAACTTAAAGCTCTACAGTCCCCAGGTAGGGATGCTAAGGACAGTGGTGGGTACCATCGTATTGAAACCCTTGTTTCACCCTGTACTGAGGGTGCACCAATTGAGACTCTGGGTTATTCTAACCAGCCCCTCGCAGGAGAGCGAATCAAGACGGTCGAGAGCATCCGTGTGATTGGCCGAGACTCTCGACGAGGAGGAGGAACTGGCGGTCGGCCAGGGGTGTCAATGTGGTACGAAGAGGAAGAATACATGGAAGCTCATTCTAACCCACCTCATCCCATGCCCCCTCCTCTTAGCATTGGCCAGGGAGGCAGTGGGGATATGCCGCCCACCGTTCCTCCCCCGCATCATCTCCTTGCTCACCCTCCTCCCCCTCCCACACTCCCTCACCCGGTGCCTCCTCCGCCACCTCCTCAAATACCTTTCCAAATGCTTTACCATACGGAGAGTCTCCAAACTCCTCCCCCTTCTCACCTCCTACTCCCGCCTCCTCCCTCACCCCATTTTTTTGGCTCTCCTCCTACCATCCCTCGACCTCCCCCGCCTCCCATGTCACCCACGCTTTCTCCATCTTTACCCCCACCTGTCATGGTAGGTGGACTTCTAGTACCAGTCGACCGGATGCAAGCTGGTCCTCCCCCGGGCAGACATGACAGTGCGGAACGAGGAGGTCCCAGGGGCAACGGTTCCTCTCCTCGTCCACTCATGTCATTATTAGGTGATCCTCCCCAGCTGCCCCGTCCCGGCACAGTCAAAGAGCCTTTTCCTGCCCACAATACACCCCCGATCCACCGCCCAGGTGCTCCTGGTGTGCCTCCACCCCTACTTGGCCGAGTAAAGGAGTCCCCAAGTTTGCACCCTCCACCGACGTCTCCTTCGACACCCAATTCCCCCGCAATGGACGGCGCACCAGCTCGTGCCCTCACTCAAACCGCTGCGCCTGCTGGGCAGAATCTCGTGAGTCCTCCCAGTCAACCCCGCAGCCAACCTCCCAGCCCTGTCCCCCTCCTGGCACTTCCTACTCAAAGACCCCCCTTGCTCTTTGGCAACCAGCGAGGCCACCACTCGCGACACTTTAGCCCAGATCACCAAGGTGGTGGGAGGTTTCGTGGCAACAAACGTCCTGGCCCTCCCTTTGCAGGTGGCCCCTTCCCTGGGCAGAAGAGACCCTTCCAACCCCCACCACGCTACTGAAGTGGTCATCTGTGATGTGCTGAGAGAGGGAGTGCAAGCCACAGTGCTAGCCTAAACCCACCACAGTGTGTTTGCCTTGATGGTATGAACCTAGATATATTTGCCCACTTCTTCATCATAACACTTGTGTGTAAATAGTCCATTAAAACCTCCATAGAATATTTAGCCCACAGTGTTGTATAAGCTTATCTTCAGTCAGTTTGGCATTCTCAACACATTTAGGAGAGTTTAGATCAGCCTAAGCTTACACATCCTATTTGAGTTTCTTACAGTTGTCATACATTTAATACTGACTACCTAAAGAAAATGTAGAATGATAGGAAGCCATGAAACACGACTTGTTCCAAAGTTCCTTTTCCTCCCTGAATGCATGAATGTGTGCACTGTCCTACAACGGTGTTTGAAGTGGTTTGCAGAATTTCCTGATGTAAATAACCCTTGTCATCTCGTACTAGGAATTTTCTCTTCTCGCCTGTCCCTCCCAACTGTAATTCTAAGCTTGTAAATATAAACGACTGACTGACTGCTTCTACCCCCCCCTTTTTTTTTTCTTTTTTTTTTTTTTTTTTCAAAAGCTTGTAAAATGATGCTCACTGCTGGAGCCTGTCGTTACTGTGATCAAGGCTTTGGAAACGCTCATTTACCTCAATTTGTTTCATTTGTTCATTTTTGTTCTTTTCAACCTAGCACATGGGGGGGAAAAAAGAGGAGAGTTAAAATTTAATTAGGGATGGGCATACTAGTCCTAGTTTTGTCTAAAGAACAATGTGATGGGAAGTTGAGCTACATCCACGCTGTGACTCCAAATAATTCCCTATATAACTCGAGATTTTTTTTTTTTTTTTTTTACATCCTGTTGAAATTCTCAACATTTTCCCCCATAATACAGTAAATCTAGTCAGATGCTCATCCCTAACTTTTAATTTCCACGTACATGTTTGCCAGGCTACACTTCAATCAAATATCGAGGATGGAGAGCGTTTATAGGGTGCTGCGAATACTTTATGAAGTTCCTGCATGTCCTGAGTTGAATAAAATCCAGAGTTTCATTTTAAGTGGGGCGCGGGGGATTATTGTATTGGTTCTTGAATAAATAGCGCTTTGTAGTTAATGTCCACATCTTTTTCTTATGTAGTTGCCACTATTTTCAGTTTTATTTCAATTCATGGCCTGCATAGTTCATTGATAAACGTGAATGTGTGGTGTCATCACAGTATATGATGAAACACAACTGCACCAAGGATTATCCCGTGTGCCGTTTATTTTAATACTTGAGTAGTAAGAGTGCCCTCTCTGCTTCTCTGTCTTTGTCTTCTGCTTCTGAGAGCCCATGTGCTTGCAATTTTGTTCACGTTGATGGTACGGTGAGAATATGGCAGCAAAAAATGCATCAACCGTTTCTCCCTCTGCAAAATTTGAGGCCCCCCGAAAGCTGCCGTCTTCACATTTACATTAGCAGTGTGACAGATGCATAATGGGTGGCTCTGCTATCAAAGCCTCACATTACTTTCATCCAATTGAGTGTGATGTGCCCAACGTACTCAACATGCTAATCTCGGGGTTCTCCCATCATAGAAATGAAACAAATGCACCTGTATTTCCTCAAACAGTGGTCGTCCTCGAATGATTGCCAGAACATCATCCACTTCATCTTAATAAATGCCTCTCTCAAATAGATATCTCGCTTTCCCCATCAGAAAATTGAAAAAGCGGTGGCATCCTAGACATTGTTCATGTATGACTGTTAAAGAGTGATCTGATGAGCCCATTTGAACTCTTGCTAACCAAAACAGCAGCTCTATAGCACACAAGCTATTGTTCACAGTCGACCAAGAGTTAACTGAACCTATTTGAGCTCCTGCTAACTGAAATAGGAGCACTTTAGCATATAAATGACCTTGGAAATTGAGTTAGATTTGTAAACGTTGAATATTGTTTCTTGTTTAATAGGGAGATGGTGGTAACTGGTGTTACAGTATACTGTGATCACCCAATGTTTTTTTTCATGTTTGGGGAAGTTTTTTTTTTTTTTTAATTCCTTTTTAGGATATCTGTTTGTTGAATATGCTCAACATAGAATTGGAGGCATCCGGCCCAAATATAAACCCCAATACCAGCGGTGGAGTGTAAAAAAAAAAAAAAAAAAAAAAAAAAAAAAAACGTCCCGCCCACTATGCATAAATTTGGTATGTCTCACTTGTGTAAGAGCAGATGCCAAATATCTTTATTTTCCAGCTGATGTAGTGTTACATTCAAGCTCAACATAATTGGTTTTCTACACTGTAAATAACCACCTCTCACCTTGCCACATGACTTGCCCCCATCCATCCCCCACCCCTCCTTAAAAAAACAAAAAAAAAAGTGTCTGGTTTGTGGGATTGGGGGAAGAGGTGTTTTCATCAATGATGCTTTATCACCAGTGTTGGAGTGTCCAGTCATTTCTCGTGGTGCCAGCATATATGTTTCCCATTGTTTTATGATTTATAGTGTAATTTTTCACATACATTCCGTATCATAGAATGGTTATTTCCACCACCAATTATTACGACTTTAATGTTACATAATTTTGTTGTAGTAAATTTCAAAAGCTCAACGCATGTATGTTACAAAGCACATTTCAAACAATTATGACTAGTATATGCGCCAAACACGGGAACTATAATAACAATAAAAAAAGTGTTATTGTATTGTCAACCATATATTAGTCCATAAATGTCCACTGGAGTACCAGTTCAAAACATTTTCTTGCTTTGTCGGCTGTGATGACAAAAACTCACCCACTCATATTCAACATTGCCTTTTCGATACATTGTTGGTTATTTTATATTATTTTTTGGGTGTTGGTGGTGGGGTTTGTTTTGCATTCTAATTTAAAGTAGGTCCCTTTTTTTCTCCACAAACGTTTCTTGTTACATGCTAAATGTATTCAAAATATCGCAGTGTGTGTGTGTGTGTGTGTGTGTGTGTGTGTGTGTGTGTGTGTGTGTGTGTGTGTGTGTGTGTGGTGTGTGTGTGTGTGTTTAATCTATATGTATATTTACTTTTGAGCGCATACGCTGTGATGAAGCTTCAGGCTACCGTTGCCATAGTGAAAACCCATCTTGTTGGCATAACGTCACTAACCGCGGACGAGGCCTGGAAACTGCTTTAGCCCCCCCGTGTGTCCAAAATTGGGCACTATTATGTTCCTTTTAATAATACAGTAATACGTAGTTGATTAATTCCCCGGGCATTTGGAACATTTATTAGTTTGAATTGCCTTCTGCCATGATTATTTTGTAAGAATCGGGTTCTCTATAAACGGGGGAAATGTGAGCACTTGATGCATGATTTAAATTTTCCGTGGTGTGTGTAAAACTTATTTGCGCTTCTGCATGTAATGAGGGTTGGGAAATCTTGGAATCATTTAGGAAAAAAATATCTATCATGACAGGAATGTTTCCGTGTTCTCTGCACAAACAGAGCAAATCTCACTCCTCACGTTTAAAACATTAAGTTTAATTTTATTCATTTTAGTTTATTTTATTTTCAGCGTGGCGTCGTAAATCCGCCAGTTGACAGTCGTTGGTGCTGGAAGTTCTGTATGGAGTACGCATCCTCTCGTGAACGCGCACGCCGTGACGTCAACGTCTTGTTCCGGTATCATGGCCGCGTGCGTACAGTAAAAATTGGTGGTGGCTGTACTAGGAGGACATGACGTGAATGTTTATACGGGCAATTGTGTTGGAGATGTCGGTGACGCAGCTCTTTCGGCTGGTGGTCCGTCATTCGACTGCTCCCGCGTTCAGGAGGTACAGCAAGGTGCGGAAGTGATGTATTTCGCTGTTGTTAGCACGAAAGGCTAACGTTAGCATGCAAGTCGGACTGTGATGTCATTCTGTGTGAGGAAGTACTAGTCGAGCAGCCGGGGTTTACGAACGACTTTCCAGATTCGTAGCAGTCGTCAAAATGACCTTCAGAGCCAAAATTGCATTTTCAGTTATTTTCATTGCGTCTTCGCTTGATTTAGCAGCTAGCACATACTTTAGTCAAAATGAACTTTTAAGAGTGAGGCAAACACTTGCACACATGCAGCATCATGGCACTGACACCTGGTCAACTTTGTCTATTATTGTTTTTTTTTTTTTAAATCGCAAAGAAAATTTCGACTATCTCCAAAACAGACCTCAAGTGGATGAATATAATCAGTTACATACTTGTATTGATTCTGCTCGATCAGGACCCTTGAGTTAATAAAGCCGCACTTTCTCGTTTTAACACCAGTGCAACAATCTTGATCTATAGAAATGTCTGATTTAGCCAAACTTATATAATTCCGTGGTAACTTTACAGGGGTAAACTTAAAAAAAAAAAATCGCCACAGATAACTAATTTCTGTCAAAGTATACTGTATTTGAAAGCCATATTTATTTATGAGGTTAAATTAGTTTACTTCAAAACTTGTTACAGTACTTAAGATCGATTGCTGTTGCACACTTTTTTTTCAGAGATTTTTTTTCGTCTTCTATTATGCTCGTGCAGAATATTGAACATTGCAACCATTTTCTTTAATGGACAGGTCTAGAACAGTAACAAAAAAAGAACAGATGTAATACATTAACAATTATGAAATTACAAACTAGCTATTAAGTCCAGTAATATTTATATTAAACAGGCTGTTGGATTATTACACATTAGTCTCAATCTTTATTTTAGCTAATGTTTTACTAGGCAAAGTCTATGTACGAAAGTGTTTTTAATGCTGTTGTGGCGCATTGTTGTCCTGGAAGCTATTGCATTTTTTTATGTTCTCTTATACTAGTGCAGAATATAATGGACGATAAACACACTTGATTTACAAGGGTTTTATGGACACTTCCACAGGAGTTAAGTATCAGGACAGATAAACCTTTTAAACTGTGTTCTCACTGATTTTTTTGAAATTTCAAACCCTAATTTTAAAATCTGTATATTTCTGTCTTTAGGTGTGCCCAGCGGTACCAGAGCGAGTGCAAATATTTGAGTCTCTCAGGGAGATAAAGGACAAAAAGAAGATAGTTGAGGCTTCCGAAAAGCACCTCAGCATCCACGTAGGTCAAGGCCAGCTTGTGAAGGGAACATCCGGGGTCACAACGCCGCTCTCTGTCGCACAGAGTATTCGGTAAATGCTCAAAGAGAACAGGAATTCGCACTTACTATTTATTTGCACTTTGTTGATCTACTGGTAGTTTTTCCTCACAGTGAGAAAGGAGCAATAGTGAGCAAAGTGAATGGGGAACTATGGGATCTTGGGCGTCCCCTAGAGGCTGATTGTCACCTACAATTTATTGGATTTGACTCACTTGAGGGAAGACAGGTAATTTGCACATTTTACTTTTCTGCGCATATTTATGATACGCAAGAATTTAAGTGTGTACACCCAAGTTCAGTGCAGGATATCAAGAAAAAAAATTATAAATTCCTTGTGTTCTTTACATTGCCATTAAAGCTGATTCTGATTCAGTTCAGTGTGGCTATATGTACTTTTTTTTTTTTTTTAACTGTTGTCCCTACTGCATGACTTGTTGTGGATGTGCTATGTTATTTATATCAAATATATCAACTGAAATCAATGAAACTAGTTAAGGTCCTCAGGAACAGAAGTACAGTGGGGCAAAGTATTTCGTCAACCATCAATTGTGCAGGTTCTCCCACTTTAAAAATATGTAAAATGCTTGTAATATTCATCATAGGTATATCTAATTTATGAGAGAAAAAAAAATGGTTATTTTGCGATGGTCTTGTTCTTTGTTTCTGTCCTATTATGAGATGCATCTCGACTCACGCCATGGCACCATTTTGTAGGCCATCAATTAGGACCAAACCATCTGATATTCATTTGCACTGACAAGGGGCTGGATTGCTGTCTGATTATTAATAGATGTTAGGTATTGTCTTGGCTTTCAATGTATTTTTTTGTACACCTTTTCTTCATGTGTTCAATACTTTTTCCTTGTAATTTCACGTTTATTACAAACAACTTCAATTCATCAGATTTAATTTTTTTTTATGGATTCCTTGGGTTCCCCAATATCTGAAAATTTCATATCAAAACCACCTTTGCAAATATATATTTAGTGAGAGAAATTATGACGTGCGAAATATTTATTTCAGCCTCTGTATCTTTTTGCGGTGTCTGTTCAATGAATAATTACACCCTATATTATGCCTTGCGTTATTTAGGTAGTATGGCGGACTGGGGCATGTGTGTTGAGTGGAGTGTTGGAGAGGGAGTTTGGTGCCCGGGTGTGTCGTGAAGGAGCATCTGAGTTTGGCCTTTACTGTGACCATTTGCTGGAGAACAGGTGAGACAATGGCCTCTCAAATGAACAGTAAAACATTTCAACCGAAAGATTTAGAAAAAATAAAAACAGATTTTTCCTCAAATGTACATCGTCTAATCTTACCTACATCATACATTGCAACAAAAAGGAGACTCAAATGTGGTGTGAACAATCATTACAACTTTTAAACAGTAATGGTTACTGTTTAAAATATGGCTTAAGGTAAATCATGCATTAAACATTTTTCTATGGTACATGTGAATATATACAGTGGGTACTGAAAGTATTCAAATAAATTTCCACTTTATATTGCAGTGATCTGCTAATTTCATCCAAGTTCATTTTTCTCCTCTTTAATGTACACACAGCCCCCAATATTGACTGGGATGGAGGAAAAAATGACATTTTTGCAAATGTTTTAAAAGAAAAAATGAAATATCACACAGCCATTAGTATTCAAACCCTTTGCACAATATTTATTAAAAGCACTCTTTTGAGTTAATACAGCCATGAGTCTTTTTTGGGAATGATCCAACAGGTTTTTCACACCGAGATTAGGGGATACTCTGCCATTCCTTCTTGCAAATCCTCTCCAGTTCTCTCAGGTTGGTTGTGTAACATTGGTGGACAGCCATTTTCGGGTCTTCCCAGAGAAGGTTCAATTGGATTTAAATTAGGGCTCTGGCTGGGCTATTTAACAAAAGCCACAGAGTTGTTTTGAAGCAGCTCCTTCAGTATTTTAGCTGTGATTGTCTTTTTGGAAGGGGAAACTTCAGCCCAGTCGGAGTTCCTGAATACACTGGAGGAGCCTTTCATTTGGGATATACTTGTATCTGGCCACATTTATCCTTCCTTTGATTGCAACCAGTCGTCCTATTCCTGCAGCAGAAAAACACTCCCATAGCATGATTCTGCCACCAGCATTCTTCACTGTTGGGAGTGTATCTGTATTGGACAGGTGATGAGCAGTGCCTGGTTTTCTTTACACATGCCGCTTACGAAATAAGGCCAAAAAAGTTCTATCTTGGTCTCATCAGACAAAAAAACTCACCATCTTGGAGTCCTTCAATGATTTTTTTTTTTTCCCTACGCAAACTCCATGCAGACTTTCATGTCTCTTGCAATGAGGAGAGGCTTCCATCAGGCCTTTCTGCCATAAAGCCCTGACTGCAGTGCAACAGAAATTTTGTAACCATGGCCAGATCTTTGCCTTGACACAATTCTGTCTCTGAGCTCTTCAGGCAGTTCCTTTGACCTCATGATTGTCATTTCTTCTAATATGCACTTTGAACTGTAAGGTCTTATACAGTCAGGTGACTGGCTTTCCAACGTCTCTGACACAAAATTCAATCTGTGTTGTATTTCTGCTTTTCACTGCTAAATTGGTGGTAAGGTCAGGAATGCACATACAAAATGTTGGTGTGGTTCTCAAATGAGCACCAGAGGTTGTGTCTTCCTCCTTGATTCAACCTCATAAATGAATTTAGGAGATACCAACACTCTGTGCCGAGCATGGAGGGTGCGGTGCATTCAATTTAGTGGCAGGCATCCAAATGAGTAAAGAGATTTCTGGATGGTACTGTGCTAGCATGAAACAGCAAGTAGCCTTATGTGCAGTTTTGGACTAGTATATACTACTGCATCATTTACATTTGTATGAGTATTTTTGCATTGGTGTGGCAGATCACTTACATAGAGCAAGAAAAGTACTGGTTGAAGTACGGGCATCTAAAGTCAGCTTTGATGGACAACTTTTTTTTCTGAGATGGCATCTTCTTTCACTTTAATAAATCCCTCACGGAGATGACGAATCTCCCTCCCTCAGAGAAAGTGTTATCTTTGACATTACGCATACAGAGCTCCTGACCTACTCCCCCCCCCCCTCTTCTTGAAATAGGAGTGCTTCTTCTTCATTCACCCTCCATCTGTCAAATGTCTGTCTTTTGATGTTCCACCTGTGTCCTTTCCTCACCAACAGTGCCGCTGTGTCTTTGAGTGATGTGGAGGAAAGGTGTAAAGCTGCTTCTGCCCTCAAGTTGCCTCTGACCAGGCTGGAGCTTGACGCACAAGAGATCAGTGAGCTCTTCCAGGTTAGTGACACTCGTATGCTGCATTTCGTCAGCGGTTCATCCTCCTCCAAAGGAAAATCAATACAGTCCTCAAATGGATAGCTCCATATATATATATATATATATATATATATATATATATATATATATATATATATATAATTTATTTATTCATTCATTCATTTATTTTAGCGTCTGGAAATAAAGTACCTGAAATTCTCTCATCTCCTTGACACTAGTGTGCACACAGATATTAAGTGGTTAACTGCAGAGCCAGTTGAGTTCCCTCGCTACCCAATACAACTTTGCCGACCAAAACACAAAAATCCTCTCATTGCCTATTTTTCCAACACAAGATAAAGGATCATCTTGAGCTATGTGGAAAAAGCGTCCTTAATGACAATTATTCATTCATTCAGGGAAGCCCAGACTTCCCTTTCCCCAGCCACTTCATCCAGCTCTTCAGGGAGATCCAATTCAAATTGTTCAAATTTACTATGATGTGGTCGGTCCACTGTTCAGTTCGGTCCACGTTTGTTCTCCCGTCTGACTTGGCTCTTGCTTTTTCTGTTATACTTTTTAATTTTAAACACCATTTTATGTGAATAACCTGTAAAATACAAGCACTATATATCATTAATATTTCCAAAATGCCCATTTTCAAACAAAGGAGTAAATATATTACCCTCAAATGGAACTGCATTTTGTTTTAGGATAAAAAACACTTATGTATCACTTGTCATTGTCCATGCATCCGTTTTTTGTCGCACTTGTCCTCATTGGAGCCTATCCTGCCAGAGTTTGGGTGGCAGTCATGTTGCAATCTGGTCTGGTCGCCAGCCATCCATACACATGGCACATTTTGGCAAAAAACTATTTACATGCACATTCACAGCTATGGACAATTAGTTGTCAGTGAACCTAACATGGATGCGGAGGAGGCCCTCAGCTGAGATTCAACCAGGGCTGTTTGGCTGTTAGTTAGACGTGCCAAGTAGTAGTATACCATACTTTCTCTTCCCCGCCACCCCCTCACCCTTGATTTCTTTTTTGTGTAAACAATTGTTAGGTTCTTCACTTAAGTTATTCTTTAATAAAATGGGGTCTGTCATTGGACTTGTGTTCAGTTGGGGTGACAGCGTTTGCTTTTTTTATTAGTTCGTTTTTATCTCTTGCCTTCTTGCCTCTTTTCACCCGTGACCATTTGTGATTTGTTTCAGGATGACCAGCTCAGATTACGACTTGTACAGGAGCAGATGAATGGCCCCACTGCTACAGTATACAGGCATGTTTACACACATGTACGCTCAAACAGACCCTTAATGTGTCCTTGAAACACACACCCAAAAAAATCTTACTATCATTTTATGTGACTCAGGTGTGGAGACAGCATAGCACTATGTAATGGCCCCCTTCTCCACCACACTGGCCTCCTCAGGGTGTTCAAGATGCTCCGAGTATGTTTTTTTTTTCCTTCCCATCAGTGAACAGTGTTATGATACCCTATTGTCTGCCATTTTTGCTATTGAGGTAATTATCAAATTATTAAGTGAACTCAATTGGTTTCTAGAGCACTCACACTAAAAGGCAATCATATTTTCCTTTTAGAATAATAAAAAAAAAATCCCCTGCAACCCACTCATTTTTGTCTTAGACCAAACTATCAGGGTCCTACTTTTGACTGCCCGCTGTTCCACCAGCAGCTTGTTGGTGGTCTCACAAGAATTAAATTGTGGTCAAACTCCCACTTAAATACCACAAAGTATGTTTGGTCTTTATCCATCAGCCACTTCATTTGCTTTATCTGCTAATTAAGGACATAAGGGTTGTATTGAAAATAAACCCTTTTCAAAGATACTAATGATCAAATTTGATTGGACAGTGTGTATTGTTTGCACAATATGCTTTGTGTCATTTTTCCAATATTTTCAGCCTTCAATGTAGCTAAATGTCTCTGTATGAGCCAGTGAGGTATATATGGACATTTATCTTGTTTGTAATTAGCAAGATAATATTCATAATTCAGTATTGTTAAATTGAAACCTCTTTCACATTGTCAATCACAGCAGAGCATTATCGTCTTGCATTTCATATATGTTGCACATTGCTGTGGAAAAAAAAGTATTTGCTCCCTTCTAATTTTCTTTCTTTTTTTTTTTTTAAACACATCTTATCACACCCACAGGGTTCAAATGGTCAAACCAATTTTAATATTGCCCAGAGCCAACCCAAGGAAATACAAATTGCAGTTTTCGAATGACAATTCAATTCAGGCACCAAAAAAAAAAAACAAAGAATCTATACCTTTTTGACCCTCTGTGAAAAAGTAATCCCCCTCCCACTTAAAAATCACAGTCACTGTGAGTAACCACAAATTTGGGAAAAGGTGAGTTCGATTTCACAAGCCACACCCAAACCTGATTCCCACCATACTGTTGAATCAAGAAATCACTTTAAAATAATCTGTCAGAGAACCAAGGGAGGCACAACCCGTCATTTGATTGAGGGGGGTGATTAGCGAGCAAGGTTTTTTTTGTTGTTTTTTTTGGGTGGGGGGGTGCCTTAATAAATTGCATTGTCATTTGTAAACTGTATTTTGTATTTCCTTGGGTTTTATCTGAGTGATATTAAAATTGGTTTGACAATTTGAAACCTTTTTGTGCGATAGATATGCAAAACTTTGACTTTTTCACAGCACAATGTACTGACCTTAGTTCAATGATGCCAGTCAGACTTAAGATTTACAATTTTTTTTGACACACCAAGTATAAGTGTTGAGCCTTGCTAATCTGAAAAAATGTTTATTTTGTCATCATACATGTAGAGGGCTTAATGGTGCTCTGTGAATGGAATGTTCCTTGTGGTTATTGAGCCATGAGGGAGCTGGTTTTCCATACTGACCCGTCGCTGGGCAGACAGCGATTCCATGGGTGCCGCAGGATGTAGTTTTGTCAGAGGCCAGTTTCCTGTCCTTGGCTCTTAGAACCACACACACGCTGCCATCCATCAGAAGTTCTGTGACTTGTATCGCTTCACCCTTCCTCTTTCACCTGAATTGCGCTCCTTTATTCCCTAATTACGTTGACGTCAATGTTAACGCGCCATCTGATCTGTCACTCCCCAGCTCTCAACTCTGACCCTGGCCGATCAGAGTGAGTGTCCCGGTTTGATGCGTCTCTCTGGGGTGGCCTTTCTCAGAGAGAAGGATAAGGAGGAGTGGGACAGGGAGCAGGAGGAGGCCCACAGGAGGGACCACAGACGCATCGGCACAGTAATACCACTTGAGATGTTGTGTCCAAGCAAAAACGTTAAAAGAATACCTGACTAGATGATAATGGATCACAGCATATCACTGGAGCCTCAAATGCCCAACACAATACATTTAAATGCACTTGCACTATGCGCAAGGGTAGGGTCATAGGTGAGGTAGAGCCCATCTCAGCTAACTTTGTGCAAGAGGTAAGGTACAACCAAAACTAGTTGCTAGCCAATCACAAACAATCAATGAAAACTAAAATGACACAATTGCAAGGAATGTTCCATGGTCGAACTGTCACCATAGTGTGACCACCTTTGTCACCTACATCACCCTGTACAGGTAATGTTTTCAGTAATGATTAAGCATTTTTAACTGTCAAAAGCGTAACTGTCAGATGATGACTGTCAAGTGATCTGATTGGGCTCTTGTGAACATTTTGAGACAATGTCATCATGGTGACTTACACTGTTATACACGATTTTCATCTTCACTGATTAGAAAAATCAAATACTGTATTGAGGAACTCCTGTTTGTGTTAAAAATGCTACAGCTCAAACTTCTAATTAACTATACTTTTGGCTCTTGATCAACTATAAAAGAATGCTTAAAAGGGAAGAAAATGTTTTTAATTAGATTGTTTGGTTATGTGTTGGAACACTCAATCTTTTTAAAGGACCAAGAGCTGTTCTTCTTCAATGATGTCAGTCCAGGAAGCTGCTTCTTCCTGCCTAAAGGAGCCCACGTGTACAACACCCTCACTGACTTCATCAAGGTGAGTTCTTTAAAGCGTTTATTTGAAGTGATGTTCACTAAAAATTAGGGCTGTGAAAAATAATCGAATAACTCTGGTACGGTCACTTAAAAAAAAATAGGTCTCCACAGAATTTCTGCCTCTGAGCTCTGGGGACCAAAAAAAAAGAAAAAAAAAATCAATCCAGAATCATGTTTCCACAGCCGGAACTGATGTTTCATTTATTGCAGATGGATGCAGTTTTGGGCCACTGATAATTTTTGGCAAAAATGACAGAGAAGCGTTTCTGATTTAATTATTTTTAAAGACGTTATTAAAGGTGTAATGTACATGTGATGTATGAGTGAGCTGAATGATAGTATTCTTTTTCACTTAAAATGCTAAGCGGTAACCCGCTGGTGCTCATTGTGAATGCTTACCGTTTAGCAAAAGCTGATTTTGTTTTTTCCAATTCCGTACACCGTTCATGCCGTACGCTCAGTATCAACGTACAGTTTTAAGGATATAACCCCGCTCATAAATTAAATTAAAATACATGTTAGGAGTAAAAGATAACAAAAATTGAGGGGCGGGGGTCAATGGAGGTGGCAATTACTTGATGAAATGGCTATAAAATAATTATAAACAGATTTGATTGTTACAGCCCTACTCGAAATTCTTGTGCTACATGCTGTTATATTCCACTGGTGCAAACATCTCAAAAACCTTTTTAACAACATGTCCCTGAGGGTATTACGGTTCTCCATCAGGTACCAGATATTGCCCATGTTAGTCTCAATTTATTGGTGTTTTGTGACAGTCAAAGCAGCTCCTTACACTCCTTGTGACATACGCTTATCCTTCCTCCCTCTTTGAACCTCATACAGAGTGAGTATCGGCGGAGAGGATTCACAGAGGTCATCACCCCGACACTGTACAACGTTTCATTGTGGGAGCGTTCGGGCCATTGGGAGCACTACAGTGACAACATGTTCACAGTGAACTTGGAAGGCTCTCAGACCTACGCACTCAAGCCCATGAACTGCCCTGCACACTGGTACACATCCACACATATATGCACACTATTACTGCTCTGTGGGTCTTGAATTTTCCTGTCTTGCAGCCTGATGTTCGAGCAGCGTGTCCGCTCGTGGCGAGAGCTTCCTCTACGCTGGGCTGACTTCGGGGCGCTGCATCGCAATGAGCTCTCCGGCGCTCTGGGAGGTCTCACCCGTGTCCGCAGGTTCTGCCAGGACGACGCTCATATCTTCTGCACACCTGACCAGGTACCCATAGACTCAAGTTTACCCTTAAAAGTACAGTGGACCCCCAATTTCCAAATTTCATGATGTTGAATTATTATTTTTTTTAAATAAATGTTCATATATTGAATTGAATTTTAACATAAGAAAATAAGGTAAACATGAATTGTTTCCAGCCTGGACCAAAACCCAAATTTTAGGAAATGTAGGAACACTTTCAACACACTAGAAAGCTAATAAAGCTATGCAGTACTGTTTATCAGACATGACCAGGGGAAATTGATAAAAAATCTCTTATTAAACAAATCAACCACAACAGCCAGGAGAATTGTACTCTTCATTCAAATGCAGCTGCCCTGCTAGGTGACTCATTGCTACGATTGTCGTGGAGAAAGCAAGAGACAGGGTAAATAAATAGGAGGCCAGCTTGCTTGAATGCGCCTTTATGTGCACATGTGTGATAACACGTCAGAAGGGACTAGGATTGCCCAAACTGACTGTCAATCAATTGACACATGTGATCGACGTATTGACCACACCTGAATGAAGTGAGTACAGGCTGATGTCTTTTTTTTGTTGGGCATGCGTTCATGCCATTGACCAAAAGTGCCTCGGGGGTCGAATGGTTGATCACGATCACCACTTTGGGCATCCTGGGTCCAGAGCATGGCTTTAGAGAGTGCTGTGTCCAAGCATACCAATGGAAAGTGGAAGGACAAAATATGGCACTAGAAGATGCACCAGCAAATGAGATTTCAATGGTCTTGGACAGATTAACAGAGAAGATTAAAGAATCAGGCAGAGCTCCAGAAAATGTAGTATGACGCGAGAGTCAGCTTCACACACCACCACATTCAGATGTCTCTGGGAGATGGGCTGCAACAGTCTGCTTCCTCGGATCAAGCCACTGAGCCTGAGCTCAATGTAGGAAGTGTCTCAACTGGGCCACAGAGAAGAAGGAATGGGTTGTTGGCCATTAGTGAGATACAGGCAGTGATTCAAGCAAAAGGACTCCCAATCAAGTCTGAAGCAAAGCAAAGCAAATTTTTTTGTATAGCGCATTTCATACACAAGGTAACTCAAAAGTGCTTTACATGATTGAAGGCATTTGAAAGTAATAAAACTTTCAAAATGGCATTAAAAACAATGAATGTCAAAATATTAAAACAAAAAGACAATTAAAACCACATACAGTGCAAGTAATATGGTCAAAAAGTGGATATATTCTAAAAAGCATGAGGGAAAAAGAAGAGTTTTCAACCTGGATTTAAAAACATTCCCACTTGGGGCTCAACTCACCCCTGTTTGTAACTTATTCCATTGGTGTGCAGCATAATAGCTAAATGCTGCTTCACCATGTTTGCTTTGGACTCTGCACTCCACTATTTGACCTGTCTCAGTCGATCTCAGAGCTCTACTGGGTTTGTATTCCGTAAGCATTTCTTTAATGTATTCAGGACCTAAATCATTTAGTGAGTTCTAGACCAGTAGCAGAACTTTAAAATCTGTTCTAAAGCTGACTGGAAGCCAGTGCGAGGACTTTCGGATTGGAGTTCAATGCTCTGACCGCTTTGTTTTGTTCAGATTGCAAGCTGCAGCATTGTGAATGAGCTGCAGCTGTTTAATACTCTTTTTTTTTTTTTTTTTTTTTTTTTTTGGGGAGTCCAGTCAGAAAACCATTACAGACGTCAAGTCTACTTGAGATAAAAGCATGGATGAGCTTTTCCTGAAGAATAACATAGTTTAGAAAGTACCGTGTTTTTGTTGATTTAATGTGACCCTATATATTTTTTCCTGGAAAATTACATTTAAATGATTTCTTCACGATATTCATTTTTTGAATTTGTTTTTTTAAATGAAAGCCCAAATTATGTAAATTAAACAAATATAATTGGTTGAATTGTCAATGGAAATATTGAAATACATTTTCCCATATAATCAAATATCCAATACCCGAATATCATTCACATCAGGATTTAGAATGTTGGAGAAACATCACATGCAAAACGGCCCCCTATGTAGTAGTGTTGTAATACTGAATTCTAGCCTAGGGGGGAAAGAACAAATGGATTATAGTATTACAGTGTTACTTCAATGCATGGTTCATTAAAGAGACCCAATGGTCTATAACTCAATTTGTAAGAAAAATAAATTTTTGTGCATGCACAAACATTTGAAATCTTTTTTTTTTTTAGTATAGTGTGCTACAGAAAATAGTGATTCTTAATGGAAACTGAAGTTTTTAAATAAATCTGTTTGTAATGTATCATCATTGGTTGAAAATTAGTGACTGTTCAGAAAAACATGGTCCTAGCCATTCAAATAATTAAAAAACAATTCACTCATTTTCTCCATTTAGTGAAATGTCCATCCCTAATATGCAGACGTGATTTTCCCATTCATAGGCGGAATTACGTCTTTTTTAATTGCATTGGTTAATAAAAATATTATTAGTATTTCTGCAATATTCTGACCGTAACCCGTGCCAGAATCCACACTCGTTCATTTTCCGGTTTGATTTTTGGAAGCGAGGTGCAAGATTAGGTACGCGTCAGTTGATTGGTCGAATGTGTTCCTCCTGACCAATGAAAATGCTTGTTGTATATGAGGCGGTTCATGGGGCCATTTTCAAGTCAACACGATGGCGGTGTTCAAGAGGAAAGATGCCTCTCGAGTGAAAGAAATTGATAGGTGAAAAATAAGTTCCGATGGGATTGGATGGAAGGAGAAATCGTTGATACAGTTGGAAAGAAGGAAGTTGCCACTCTGTTAAGCGACTTCATTCGTAAAATCGATTGACCTGGTAAAGCATTGTGCACATGTGGTCAGGATACTATTGACTATGAATCAAGAGGTTTCAAAGCATTTGAAGTTCACGCGAAACGTCAACACAACACGTCAAACAACTGGAAGCAACGAAAACAAACTTTTCCATAGCTGATACATTCGGATGTCAACCCAAAGCCAACAACCAATCTCAGTTGCAGACAGGGTAGTCAATTACAAGGTTGAGAGGTCAGAAACAATTACTTGTAAAAATGTTTGTATTATTTACTTGACTTTAATAATTGTTGTAAAATTCATGCGTTTCAATCATTTACAAAAACAAGAAATGAAAAACGTTTTTGAATGGATACGAAATACACGCTATGAAAGCATGCTTGCATGCCATGATGCAAAATTGAATTCAATTTTGTAGTTTACTTAGTTGAATTTGTATTTGACATTTAATGGGGTAAAGGTATGCGCCTAAATAATGAACAATCATATTGTGTACATTTTGAAAACAGAAGAGCATTTATTCATAGATGTTCTTAATATATTTCATTCATAATACTATTTATAAAACTTGCATGTTAAAATTGATGATCATCCCTTGACCATGCTTGCAGCACCCTGACCCCCAGCTATTTTCTTTTTTTCATTCAATCAAATCACACATCTGAATATGGTCATCATCACATTTGATGAGACAAATTTACTGCATTTTATGTAACACACAGAATTGTGTATTCTTATACAACCTGTAAATAGGACACGTGGGACCATATGACAATAAGATAGGTCACACTAATAATTCCAGAGACATTCCAGCTTCATGCATGAGGCGCTTTGTCCTGATCCAATCTTAACATCGAAACGTGTGCCGCACACTGTGTGTAATTCTGATCCCCCACAAAGTTCCCATGGAGGTGCAAGTCTGCCCAACCTCCCTGTGTTGGTCTCATGTTGAGCCTGAAAGATCTCATGATGAGTCGCATCACCACGTTACCCTCTCAAATACCATTTTAATGTCTGCAGCCCCTGGGCATCGTACCCATGTGAAATTTGACCTTCCGAATGTGCATGTCCGTTGTTGACATGGTGTCCTCCTTTTGCTTTCGTGTGTTTTTGTTTTCATCCCTCACAGCTGGAAGATGAGATTGTGGCTTGTTTGGATTTCGTGAGGCGCGTTTATCAAGTGTTTGGGTTTTCCTTCCATTGCCTTCTGTCCACACGTCCCACTCCCTGCCTCGGGGAGCCAGAGCAGTGGGACCATGCCGAGCAGGTCTGAACAAACTCAAAGAAATTGTGTATAATTGTGTTTACAAGAAGTCACAGCTACAACAACAAAACAAGCACGCTCCACTTTAAACAGTCACTTTGTAGAGAGCTGCCTTATCAAGCTGCTGTGTAGATGTTCATCTTAAAATGAGCGTGATTAAATGTGCAGACACCCTCACAGGGGGAACGTCAGGATCAAAATGGGCCTGAGTTATAGGCTTCCGCCACGGTTTTTATTTGTGTGTGCAGGAGTTGGAGCGGAGCCTGCAGCAGTTTGGCGAGCGGTGGGAGTTGAATCCAGGAGATGGAGCCTTCTATGGGCCAAAGGTGAGTGAGGCCTTATTTTAAGGCCATCAATCAAGAATACACTGTTCCCTCATTTAACACCAGGGGTTACATTCCCAAAAATACCAGTGTTAAGTGAAATCAGCAAAGGGTCTCTTTTTTTTTTTTTCCTTTTATCCATTTACAGTGTGTTTTTTTTTCCCCCATTTGGTTTAAGGCTGTGAAACCCTTTACCACATACTTTATAAACATTTCACATTAACATTTTAACATTATTTTCTCATTTCTTTTGTTTAAACTCGAACTTCTAACCTTTGTAGCTTTTTTACTACTGTATTCTAGAATGAAACCAAAGATCAAAACCTGTTTCAGGCCAAAACATTTATTAGAGAAATAAATATATAAATGTCCCTCCACCATTTTTTCCCACTTTATCCCGGACCAGGTGTAAACATTTTTTTTTTTAAAAAGAAAAATTGCTAGCTTTTAGAAGTAACAAGTTAAATTTTAATGATCAATCTATGAGGTTAGACACAACAAATTATTAATAGCCATTCACGCATATTTTACAGTTCCTCTGAAGAGGAACAGATCAGCTGTAGCGTCTTTTTCCGCTGAAGCCCTTGGTGCCGGTGTGTTTTTGTGAGTGAAGAACAGAGTTGTCGGTCGTTGTTGGCGCAATTATTTTTTTCTTCTGGGGAAGAATATTCTATTCCAGGAAGTCCTTGATTCGACTTCCGTTCCTACACTGGTGATGCAACCTGAATTTCCACGTCAGTTTGATTTCACCGTTAAAGTCAAAATTTATGTTGAAATACTTTGTATAAAAAAAAAAAAAAATTAAATACATTCAAAGAAAAAAATGACGCTGTATTTACATTACTGCTGTGACGTGCATGAAGAAGGAGGGGAGACTGTGAGAGGTATTTCTAAGCAAGCATGTGCAGGTAGCCCTTGCTATAGCGGTAAAATGCTTTTTCTCAGGGTCTTTGCCTTTCTGCTCTTTCAAAGTTTGGAAAATAGGCCGTGCCTTTTCTTGAATGAGCACTGGGGTAATATAAAGCCTATGTTGATTCTAATCCTCTATCCACAACACAAGTAGCCTTCCTATCTCGGCAAGAGTCGAAGAATGTTGTTGTTTTTTTTTTTTTTTTTTTTTTTTTTTTCACAAAAAATAAGATGGTTCATCATCACTGTATCCCTCATCTGGCCAAAATCCTTCATGTGCGCTAAAATATAGGCTTTAATGGTGGTCGCCACAGTAAACCGATTCAATGACTCTTTACTGGTGTTTGGCATTTCTTCTTCTTTCCTTTCTCCAATCTTTTTATGATGTTAAACTTCATTTCAATGGTAATTGCTTTTCTTTTGGCTGGAACAGTATTGCTAAAAGACCCAGCTTTTTTCTTTGGGGGCATAATGTGTAAAAAATGAGAGTGAAAAGGGCAAAGATACTGCCGGCACAGACAATAAGTTTCCACTAGTTAAGCAGGAACACTATGGTGGTGTGGACACAATGACGGGCGAGTCACAGGCATCGTAAAGTCGAAATGCCGTAGGTCGAGTGCGTTGTAACTTAAGGACTTCTGTACAAACATGCCACGATGATGTTTGAGAACTGTAATGAACGAAACATCAAAGGGTCCCATTCTCGTGCAGCTCGGTGAAGTTCATTGTTCTCAAGTGTTACGACCGTTTCATACTCCTGTGGTCGCACGGCCGACAACGCCCACACGGGAACATATGACCTACGCATTGCCCCGCACAGCACCTCTGCTTGTGTGTAGCCTGCCGTGCCGTAGAGCTCATCTCTTGTGATTGGCCCGTTTTTTTTAAAGATGACTTATTCACATTCCACCTACATCGTCGCCGCCGCCTTGATCGATTTTGCAGGATATCGTATCATCTGTTCATTTAGGTTCATTTGTCTTCTGCATTGTTGTTGCTTTGTTCCTTATTAAAGGGAAAAGAAAGTAAAAACCATTTTGACCAAATGACCAAAATGTGCTGAGGGAAACCAAACCCTGTGGCATGCTAGACATTATCAGCCGTGGTGACACTTCTGACTTGAAGAACTGCCGCACATTTTCAAAACTGAGCACATGGATTGCACAGGAGAGCTGTAGTGATATCAATGCAGCCCTTTAGTTCATCCTCATCTTTCTCAATCCTTGTGTCCTCTTCTCCCTCGTCCTCACCTACTCGCGTTGTCATCTCTTCCCGGTCTTCATCAGTCAGCGACATCTTGAGATTATCTGGGAGAAAACTTTTAAACATACACCACTAAAGAGCCACAGTATTAGCATCAAACAATTATGTAAATTACGCAAACTGGATGTATTCCGTACATTACAGGACAGATTGACAATAGTCTCCAGTCCCTTAGTCATTTGGGACCCAAAACGCTGTTGGTTTTCCCTTAACAAACCAGGACGCAGAACACAACGCACATTCATACGCTGTTAAAAAAAAAAAAAACTGCTACAGTTTAATAAATTAAACGCGCACCCCCCCCAAAGAAAGTCTGTGTAACAACGAGGCTGCATAGATTGAAACGCGTTGTAATGAGTGAATGCAGTGTAGCAATGTGAATAAGTCTATTTGCATATTTCATTTGAGTGTTATTTTCATGTGGTTCTTAATCACGCTACAAGTTAGACACGTTCGTGAGGGTTTTAAGATTAGTTGCATGCATATAGTTGAGGTGGTTCATGTAAGGTGCGCTTCAACATCACAAATATGCACCATGAAAACAAACATTGCTCTCACCACATCCAGCTCATGCATATTTGTGGCAATTGGCAACATCTGGAGCTCTTTCGCAGAGACTCATTTTATGAGCACGTCATCTCACAAAATGGAATTTGCCTCGCACCTGTGAGACTAGTTCAAATACTAAACCGCCCTTTCTTGTGACATTGCAGATTGACATCCAGATCAGAGATGCTATTGGCCGACAGCACCAGTGCGCAACCATCCAGTTGGACTTTCAGCTGCCAATCAGATTTAATCTTCAGTATGTGGCGTAAGTGATGATTTCTGTCATATAGTTTACTCCGCTGATGGAACTGATAAATCATTTACTGTGGAATCTCTGGGGTCAAATACAAATTTGCATCAATTTGCGAAAGGATATAATGTAAATAATTTTCAGGATCACCCTCTTATCATGAAACCTTGGGTAATTGTGCTGTACAGGCAGTTTAATATTTTAACTGTAAAAAAAAAAAACGTTGTTGAGCACTACTGTGTAAATCTTTAAAGGGGATGCAATTACTGCATCTTATTATCTTATTGTCACTTGAGCTCTACTGTGAGTGCATACCACTTTCTGGTATTGCACTTGGTCAATCGAGCAAACTTATGAGCCTGTAGAACATCAATGAACAAAATCACTGGCCCCATTCAATGAATTAAACCTTGAGTTCTATAGCACCTTTCATACTTAGAAAGCAACTATAAGTGCTTAAGAAACCAGACAAACACATTCTTCCCAGTCACTCACCATCTCTGAGCCCCTGGGACAACCAACCCCCCATGATAATGTAGTTATAGTTTAAAAAGATAAATAAAATATTAAGACTTAAATCTGTTTTTTTTTTTTTTAAATCAGCCATTAATTACCACTTTATGCTGATCGGCTTTGTATATTTTTATATCTGAATACAATTTTTGTGTTTTTAGCTCTGTCACATGTCTTTTGAGTTAGAACTGTAAATATCGGACACCCAAAAGTTACTTAAAAAATGTCGGTAGATCGGGAGAGCCACAGCGTCTGAGACAGACAACACGTAATGCCTGGATCACATTCCAAGACACATTTGCTCTTTCACAATTGTGCAATGTCAGACTGCTCCATTAAAATCTTCTATTCCGATATCACTGCATCCCATTTTTTTTACGATCATTGAGCTTATCCACTCAAATGCAACCGGATACACTCGTTAATGTGGCGATCACAACTCGAGTGGCTTTCGCCCGACTGTATTGTGACAAGAAAATGGGGGGACATGTGTTTGTGGTCACTGGTGCTCAGGAGAGGAGAAGATGTTCGTTTAAGGCTTGCTTGAGGTATGTTCGCGTACTTTTAATACGATGCGTCTTACACGCAGGCAACTAAACGTCATGTAGCCAAGCAAGCTAGTGCTAACCCTCATTGTTGTACATACTCATTCTGCCGTTCTGTTGAATCATGCGCCAAAGTTTCATTGTGGGGAAATTAATTTATTTACAGTGAGTTAGCGCCTATTATTTGTCATGTAATGTTGGTTTTTAATCTGACTGATTACAATACATGACCTGAGTAGAGCAGTGATTTCCAACTTTTATGGAACCAAGGAAAATATTTTAAAATTGAAAAATCTCTCGGCACACCCATAGACAAAAAATGTCAGAAAAGTATTACATTATGTACTCCTCTCATCAAATAGATCATTGATTTGCCTGTTACCTTGCCTCACTTACATAAATAGATGAACAAAGATGCACTATTTATTCTCAATATATTTTTGAGAACAGTTAAGTATATACGTTTATACAGTAAATGAACAGGTTATTTTAAAATACACATTGATCCATCTTGTAATTTTTTTTTTTAACTCAGGGATGGGTAAATGGCCCCAAAAATCCAGATTTGGTAATCCATATAAAATGTAACACGACTTCTGAGGCATCGCTGAGCACATTTTCTTCAGTAGTATCAAGAAAGCCAAAGAAAAAGCTCAACCTAATGGCACTCCACTCTCTGCCATTTTATGTGACGAGATATTTTTCCTCAAATTTTTGCTGAATTCCAAATTGTACGACTTGAGCTTGTGAACTTTCTCGTGTTCTAATCAAGTTGTGATACCTTAACAGTGCTTCACCATGTGAAGTGTTGTTATGGATGGTACAAAGAAGGGTTGCGGAGCTCTGGTCCACATTTGTCCACTGTCACATGACCCATCTTCCTCTTCCTGTGTATCACAGGCGAGATGGCCAGTTGCAACGCCCTGTGATGATCCACCGTGCAGTGCTGGGATCACTGGAGAGAATGATTGCCATTTTGGCTGAAAACTTTGGAGGGAAATGGTGAGAATAAATTGAGTCCGGCTCAGTTGTTTCATGGAAATTCACCATTTTAATTATTTATTCCTTTCCTTCCAAAGGCCACTATGGTTGTCTCCAGCTCAGGTAATTGTCATCCCTGTTACGATCAGCTGTCAGCCAGCCGCGGAACAGGTCAGTTACAAATTTCTGTTCTCTCACTTGCTATCTTGGGGTGGAGAGTGGGGGTGGGGGGGAGAGACAAAAATGCAATGTCTGTGTTGTCCTTAAGGTGGTTCAGCAGTTTCATGAAGCTGGCTTCATGGTGGACTTGAATGAAGACACCAAGGCCACCTTAAGTAAGAGGATCCGCTCTGCTCAGCTGGCACAGTACAACTACATTCTGGGTAAAGACCACTGGTAGCATGGCCTTTACTACATATGATTTACAAGCTCAACTTTTTTCTTTATTTCTTTCTTTCTTTCTTTTTCTTTCTTTTTTTTTTTTTGGGGGGGGGGGGTATATATCTTGCTTCCAGTGGTGGGCGATCAGGAACGTGAGAGCCACACGGTGAGTGTTCGGAGTCGAGGCGGCAAGCAGCTGGGTAGGCGACCCATCGAGGAGGTTCTGATGAGCCTCAAACGGCTTCGAGACTGCAAGAGTAACGAGGACAACTTTTAATGGGGACATACAAAGGAACATTTATCCATTTCTGACATTCAAGTAACTCAACCAAACTACATGGAACATGTTATTGTAGACTTCCAGTAACTGACACATCATACTATGACCACTTTTACTGGATGTCTTTCCCTTCAATCTCAGGCTCTCGCTTGAGCAACCCAGAAATCCCCTAGCTTTGCCGCGCTTTGGGTTACGCAATGCTGACAGCGGTGCAGGAGTTACAAATTGGATTAAACATTAAAAATCCTCATTTCATTGAAACCCCTGCATGTACCCCTTTTTTTCATGGCAATTAAACCCTTACTCTGAGTTGTTCTAATAGTACAGGAAGGGGAGTGAACAGTGACTCATTTGCATTAGATAAGACTGCCCCGTTTCCAACAGGCAAATGTCAGCAAAGCAAATAAATGGGGTGTAAGATGCTATGCTCTCGTGGTCCTTGCGATATTTTTGACAAACTCATGTCACAGAAGTGTTATAGAGCGACTTGGCATATCCAAGACATCTACAACTATTTGTGGAAAAATTGCATATGTCTCGGGACAATTCTGTAATGTAAACCAATGTTCATATACATCATACTTAAGCTGGCAGAAGCGCAGCTTCATTTTTTTAATAAAACTCCACAAACTTTTTTCGTCCATTAATTTTTCTTATGGGTAAATCTCAGGTCACTGTGATATTGACGAAATATTTCCCCCATGCCCCCCTCCAAACACAGGCTTTGTCATCTTATGAGGAAAAAAAAGAACAGGCTTACCTTTAAAAAGAGTGGAAGAAAGGGAGGATTTGACTAAAATAGGAGTTCGAGCAGCAGCAGTGTTTTTGTGTTTTGGTGGAAACTGCTCAGTCAAGGTAAAGGTTAAAAAGATTGGATGCTGCTTTCTTTCTTTTTTTTTTTTTTTTTTAATTGAGGGAGGGCAACAGGATGGAAAAGACGTGAGTCACAACAGAAGGGTGGACAAATGGAGTAGCTTTTAACAAACGCTGCTGTGGAAAAATGTGCACCGCGTGTATGTCAAGTTCTTCCAGAGCGGAAAGGATCAGACTGTGACACACCTGAACTATTTGACCTTCATTTGACACAGCTCCTCCTGTGCAACAAAGAATAAATTAAGACCGACAGTATATAACCCATGCAACTCAATTCGTAAGGTTGTGCGCACAACTATTTTTACCACCTCTCTTGAAATCATTTTTTTTCTCCCCATTGAGTTTTATAGGTAATAGGTCACTAATGGTGACGAAAGTTGTTTTTTTTTTTTTTTTTTTTTTTTTTAAATCAAAATTTGTACGGGGTGTCACGCCTTATTATATTCACTGTTTGGGTTTAAGGCAAGTAAAATCAAAAAGGCTTCATGTTAAACAATGAAAGATTAAAAATGCCAACTGCATGTGAGTGTAAAACTAAGTGACAATTCTTCATCTTTGGATTATTTTGAAAATTGCATGTTGCAGACAGGGAACGTTTAAATTGTGAAAATCATGCATTATATCTCCTTGTAGTTTGTTGTATCAGAATCAGCTTTAATGGCCAAGTATGTAACAACACACGGAATTTGTCTCCGGCAGTCGGTGCCGCCCTGGTACGAGATTCACAACAAAGAACAAACAAACGAGAACAAAGAGCAAGACATATTCAGTGAATAGGAACTATTCCTTATAAGAGTCAGAGATGTGGAAGATTTAGAGTTTACATGTTATCATTTAAGATCGTTTGAGTGAGACTTGGCTAAGTACACAATGAAATGTAATTTTTTTGGGGGACACACTATTTCCTCCTGAAATGTGAACTGGAAACATTGTTTTGACATTTTAGAGGTAATATTTTAACAATAGGACAACAGATTATTTTTGTTACACCGGTGTACCTAATAATTATGTTGAGAAACATTTGTCGTTTTGACAGTGTAATCTTTTTTTCTGGAGCAATTTTTTTTTTTTTAATACAAGGGGAAAACCGTGTATTTTGCAAGATAATGCAGTCTTGGTGTTGCAGCTCATTCAATTCTACACGTGTACCTAATATTTTGATCAGCGAGTCTATAGATTATAAATGAGTGTTTTCATGTTGACACACACATACTTGCACGGGGTCACGTGAGTGGGTCTTGTTCAGCGTAGATAAGCAAACTCAGATGTGGTGTGCTTACATTGCCCAGTAGTTGCGTAGCGATAGGACACACACACACCATTAGTTCCAGTACACACTCTTCAAATCTTTACTTAATGGATAACAGTATCACCACACACTTAAACACATACATAATTCCTTCATGTAACACTCATAAAAGATAAAGGTAATTGCTTTAATCATGTACAGATATGGATCTATAAGGGGGGCGAGAGGGATGGCGTGGGAAAACGATGCAGTGACAAACACAACAAACAACGGCAACCACATTCCCTCCACAGAGAAATCTGCAGCGGTGTCAAGTGGCAGAGTATGGAAGAACTTTCCCTCTTGTCCACAGCTTCTTTCATGCAGGGAGGCCGGGTGATGGCGACCCGGGCCAGGAGGCAGAACCTTCCAGGACAGCCCAGAGGAAGATAAACAGGCAGCGTGCTATTGTTCTCTTGGTATCACAGCCGCCCTGTCTGCCTGACTGATTGAAAGCTGGACCACCCAAAATAGGCTTTGCTGACTTTTTTTCTCATGTACCCTGTTATAAATATAACACCGCCGCCCCTCTCGTGTGTCTGTTTAGAGTCGGGGGCATAAAAGGACACAGATTCAAGAAAACAAAAGTGACCGTTGCTGGAGTGGAGCCACTGCAAACAGTAACAGAAGGTTCTGGTTAAGATGATCAGTTACGGTGACCTCAGCACCCGAGACCCCCAGGTGACCCAGGCACACATGCACACTGAAGACACTTTTGTGGCAGTAATCCACCACGTCCAGCTTTCCCCTCAATTGGTGTTTACTTTTGGTAAAATAAATCACCAGCCAAGGAAGGAAGGAAGTGAGCCTCCTGCTTAAATCTTGGAGTGTCCATTAAAATAATGAAACATTGAGACGCATTTTAACCCCATGTAACAGGTTTTTACTTTTTTTTTTTTTTTTTTGCCACTTTTAAGACTTTCTAATTGTTTCTGTTCATGATATGCCAGTGTGATATGCTTTTACTGTATTTCATAATAGTGAATGGATTTCATAGATTTGTATCATGCTTGGATAGGAATTATTTTGTGAGTCTTCTGCCTTTTAGTGTGGTGTCCATTTTTATACAGGTGTAAGTTGACATGACAACAAGAGTTAAAATAAGGACCTTATTTTTATCCGCAAACAAAACTCACATGCCTAGTAACAGCTAGTTCTCTGAGGGGGGAGGGAGGGAGGGTGGTATCCTCTTGAATATCCTATTATTGAGCCGTATGGTATAGATTTTTGTAAGTTATACAAATGCTCCTCCAGCCTTGTTCTGTCATAATTTTTGACTGACGTACATGCTCATAGCAACACTGAACAGTTAAAACACACACCTCATTTCCTTTGATTTGTCAGACTACTCTTTTTAATACGTACAATTTGTTGCACTAGATAAGATGTAAAGGAAATGCCTTGAAATAAAAGCTGGAATTATTAACTTTTGTTTCATATTCATCTTTTGATCTCAAACCCAAATCTCTTCAGTCTAACAAAAACAAACAAACTGACCTTTCCGTTCCAATACTTTTAGAGAGATAAGTGCTAATTCTGTCCCTTGATGAATACCTTGCACTGGCTCTAAGTGCATGTGTATGTTGGGACTGTGTAATATATATAATATATATATATATATATATATATATATAATGGAGACAATTGAGTGTAAATTTAATTTCCCAAGAGAAAACTACAGAACAGCGGAGTGGAACATTGGATTCAAATTTCAACTTGGCCTTTATGCTTGTGAGGCTTCTCTCTGGCTTGCTTCCACAGTTAAAAATGATGCATTCAAGGCTCACTGAATGCTCTTGTTGGTCGTTGGGTTAATGTAATTATGAACTAGTTTGTTTTTTTGACTGATTAATTTTGTTTAAAATGTTAAATTATAAAAAGAACTAGTTCATTTTGATTCAATGAACAGAACTTTGAATTAGTTCATCTTTCCCAACACTGATCGTGTATTATTTCATATTGAAATATACACCACAGATTAAAGAAAAAAAAAATGCAATTTATTTTTCCCCCCAATATCTTGCAGCCCTGAAGCATTCCAGATTGAGTTTTCATGAGTTCCTACAAAGTGGTGAATACAGTCTGGATTGATTGTCGGCCGCATTGGGTTTGTACAGCACTGCAGTTTCTCATCTACGTCTCTGAATAACTGAGTGTACTGCTCTTTTAATTACTGCACTGCTTTGTGTACAGCAGGTTCGTCCGTACTTGAGTTCAGCATCATCATCGGGAATGTTGACAGTGTCCATTAATTTCTTTATTGTTCGTTTCAGACATTTTATGAATTTGTGGACGAATAAGAAAGAAAAGGCTTTACACCAGGGGTCACCAACATGGTGCCCGCGGGCAAATGGTAGCCCGCGAGGACAAAATAAGGCGCCCACTAGGTGTGTTCTACAAATACCATAGGCCACAAATTGTTACTGTTATTTGTGCTTTAAATTCTGAATCTGACTTGCTTTCGTGAATTGAAATTTTAAAATACCTGTAATGTCATTTACTACAATAAATTACAACTTTTTTTTTTTTATGTACGTGTAATGAACTGAGTCTGAAATTTGGCACAAACAGGTCACGTAGCTCTTCATATGATCGGTGCTCACGAAGTAGCCCTCAGCCTCAAAAGGTTGCTGAGCCCTGCTTTACACAATTGGGATTTTCTGGGGCAATCGGCAAGATAGAAAATAATAATAAAATAAAATATAACCGATCAGTGATACGATCATAAGATAATGGCTTCAATGACCTCTAGGGGGCATTCAAGGATTGGCCACTGACAAATTCAATTAGGTCAACTCAACATTACTTAAGCAATAAATAAAGGGTGTGATCTTATTTCTTTTATAAAAAATTTTTATCTTCCAATACCGATGAAGCCCATCGGATCTGTGTAAAGTCAATTAATTGGCATGTCAAGTTTACACTAAGTAGCTATTGGAGCATTATGTATTGTAGCATTGACATTGTAATCAGAGGATAATCTACTTAAAAGAACAAAAAATATACTTTACACGACATGCTAACTGGACTTACTCGGGTTCTCCAGTGTTTCGTGTATACTAAATATTCTCCAATTTACTGCAGTAACCGGATTTGCTTCCCTCAGTGTCCTTTTAACTACATAAAGGAAACGCTCATCCTCCTCCTTAGTTGGTAGTGTGTCTTGTGGTGAATGGTGCATTCAATGCGGCAAGATTTTTGCAAGTTCATGCTGTACTGTTTTGAATGGTGACTTCAAACTGAAGCAAGTAGAACTTACCTCTTATTTTGATGATCGTCCTCACTCCACCGGTAAAGATCTTGCAGGGAGCTATAGACTGAGGACAGCCGATTTTTATTTTATGCTTTAGAAATATTTGAATGTTTATCATTGTAAACAACGGGAACAGTTGATTTCTTTGTAAGTAAGCAACCTTTCAAATGTAGCAGAGGATCAAATAATTATTTGAAGAAATGAGTGGATGGACATTGTACGAACAGATGTTTCTCCCGCAGTTAATGTCACTTCCATGGTCATATTTTGCTACTCCGCACTGCTTTTGGCATCGCGGCCTCCACTCACTCCAACTCCTTTCGGCCACCTCCCTCTTTTTCTTCCTGACCCAAAACCCTGTAAACTGCATGATTAAGACTGAGCAAGATTCTGCACGTTGTTCCGTTTTTGATCTGGACCGACTCTAATCCGGCACCTTTCACTGCGCCCCGGAGGATTCTTTGTAGAAGTTATAACGGAACTCTCTCGGTAGCTGGGAGATGATACAGAGTGCTCAGAGAAAACCTATAAGACGGCAGACATAAGCACACAGAGCTAACTGGCCTCAATGTGATGTCAAATATGCGTGCTATGCCGCACGCACTGACCCGCTTTTCCCTGGCGACACCTTTCGTATTAGAGCGGGCTTCCTGTGTGAAAGAGTTTATTGTTGGAGCCAACCTGCTGAATCCCTCTCAGGGGGAGGAGTTCATGGGTTCAGGGGAAGGTCGGAGGTTATTTGGACTCTCAGGCCAGTTTAGAAGAATAAAGCGATTCACAAATATTTGCATTTGCACTCACCTCGCGCAGGCGAGTCGCCACAGAGGCAAAGGCCAGCATCAGCTCTGAATTTGCTCACTCTGAGGCTCCAAATGCTGTCGTGTCCCAGTTTGGCTGCGAGCATTGACAAGGGAATGTCATGCATATGAAACAGATCCATACAGACCTCTGAATGTGAGATCTGAGAAACATACCGTTTCTCTCTCTCTCAACACCTACAAAACATTTCAACACCAGTGAAAATCTCCTTTCTCCAGCGTTCCAGGGTGAATAAACCTTTCCTCATATTTGAGAGTTGTGCAGGGGCGCCTTGGGGAGTTTTGACCTCTTGTGTTTTTGGGATTCCTGCCTTTTGGAGGGTAACTTGAAGCCACTGAAGAAGGATGGCCAGGCTAGAACTGATCAGTTCATGGAAAACTCCAGCTAGCTGTTTGCAGTGTGTAAATCAAGAGTTTATGGATTATCAAATTGAATAAAGCATTTCAAATTTATTTATATAGTGCATTTCATGTACACGGTATCTCAATGAGCTTTACGTGATTAAAGGCATTAAAAAAGAAAAAAGGCAGCTTAATATTTAAGTTTTGTTCTGTTCACTTCAGTTGGGAACTTATTCCATTTGTGTGCAGCGTAATAGCTAAATGCTGCTTCACCATGTTTGCTTTGGAATCCACTCCGCTATTTGACCGCAGTCTGTAGCACTTAGAACCCTACTGTTTATTTTGCATTAGTATTTCTTTTATGTATTCAGTACCTAAACAATTTAGTGATGTATAGATCTTTGAACTTTGAAATCTAAAGATTAGTGTGAGCCATTGTAAGGATGTAAGAATGGGAGTAATATGCACTGACCTCTTTGTTTTAGTCAGAACCTGAGATGGAGCTGTCTGAATGAGCTGGAGTTGTTTAAAGCTTTTTTTGGGCGCAGTCCAGTCAGAAGACCATTACAATTGTCAACCCTACTTGAGGGGGGGGGGGGACTCATGTGCCCAAATATCAGCAAATAACTGGTATATATACTGCAAAATCTAAAGAGAACAATACAAAACCGTAACTTCACAAAGATAACAGTAATAATGCCCAGTTTTGATTGAAACTGTTAAAGACAATATGTGGGATAGGGACTGAAAAAAAAAAAAAACAAAAACTTAGTTGACCCCCATTCCTAAAAATATTTGAGTTGCCTATATTGTATTGCTCAGGTGTCAAACTCAAGTTCCATGGGCCATATCACACGTGATATGAATTTGTCTTGCTAAAGAAAATCACGAATCAACTTCTATGATTTGTGTTAAAATCTGCACCAAAATTTTAAACTCAGATTTGTTAAATTATCATGTTGAGATATTGCAAGTGTTGTTTTGTTACCAAACCCTTTTTGCAGTAAATAAAAGAAATATTGAACGAATTCTGTTCTGATTTCAATACTAACTATCCATCAATATGTGTTGTATATTTAATAATCTGATGTGGCTGTGGTCATAACTGCCCTCTCAGGGAAACTGTAACCACAATATGGCCCCTGACAAAAACTCCTGTATCGTAAATTTACCACAAACTATGATGCCAAACATCATTCTTAACCTTAATCTTTCATTCCTCTTAAAAAGTTTTTGTCTCTGTGCGCATGTGGCAAGGAATCTCTTTAACTTCCACTAACAACCCAGGCTAAACTTAGCTTTTCTCCAGATACAAAGGTTCACTGTTTTATGGTTATTGTAGTTTACGGTGATGTTAATGTTCATTTAATCTGTAATTACTCATGTGGGTACTGTACTATATATTTATTTAATTGTTACTTGACAGTTCAGCTTCTTGAAGAAAAAGTAAATGAAACTAAGCTCTCAAATATCCATGTTTCAATTTTCTATGGCGCTTCACCTACTTTGCATTAGAGACTGAAATTGTTCAGAATTCCCACTGGTGAATTTCACCATCAATCACGGGATTGAACAGGATCGGGAACCAAGGTCAATGGAGGGGGCGGGAGCAGGAACTATGAAAACAAAGTCGGGCGGTAAAGGATGGGAGTAGAAACCATGTGGGAGTGTGATGAAGCGGGAGTCAACATCCACTCCCATGTCAGCTTCTAGTTTCCGGTTTGACTAAACTGGAGCATCCCCAGGCTGAATGGGCGAGTGGTACAATGGTACTGCAGGACTGCATCATTATGCCTTGTATGCAGATGTCGCCGGTTTGATTTCTGACCAGTGGCCGGAAACAAGAGCCTCGATCGCTCCCAAGGCGGATAAAAAACAAACCCAAAAAAAATGGGTGGCTCAGATCAGAAATCATGTGAGTGACTTGCTGTGGTGACCCCTGATGAGTGGAGCATCAAGTCAACATTAAGTGGCCCCTGAAGTTAAATTACAGTGCACTGGAGATTGTACAAATTTGCATTCTACAAGGAAAAATATACTTCAAAAGTCTCAGAAAAAAGACTGCATGAATTATCATGTGAGGTGCGAGCTGCCAGTGTCAACAAACTAGCTTAAGAGTGCACAATGTTTTGTTGCATTAGCAGTGACCCTCTCCATGCGACTTACACAAACACACACTTTTTAAGTGTCCACAGTGTGTTCTAATTTTACATTAACACCGTAGGTTGACTTATTTTTACCCTTAGTATGACAGTTAAAAAAGTGTACATTGTATTTGAAAGTGTACTGTTGATAATAATGCAAGGCATATAAGTGGAATTAACTACAGTGGTACCGCTTACAAAATTACCGTAATTTCCAGCCTACAGGCCGCAACTTTTTTTCACACGCGTTCAACCCAGCGGTTTATGCGGGGCTGCAGCTAGTTTGTGTATTTTTTCTAACGGCCGCAAGCGGGGCACTCGAGCGAAAAAGGTAATTAGACCGGTGGAATATATGTGCCGAGGAAGTGACTTTTACCGGCCCTGTTAGCACTGCGCTGGCGTTAGCGTTAGGAGTAGCACGGTGCTAGCTTTATACTCTTTCTGTATACCATCTTTCTTTGTAAATATCTCGTGTTTCAATGCGGCTTTTACACAGCTGAGATGTACGTATGTTCCAAATGGGATTTCCTTTACAAATGTTCTCGGTGAGGCTTACAACCAGGTGCACTCTGTAGGCCGGGAAATCCGATAAATCGTTCCAGAAGTCGCCTCGTAACTTGATTGATGGGATGCCAAAAAGATGCTGGGCGATAGCCAATGGGAGAGCAGCTCTCTTGCGCCTCTTCCAAACCAAAATACAGGATGTTTACGTTTGGTGGAATTTGAGTACGGTTTATTGTAACGACTATTTTTTTACTTTTGTTCCTGAATTTTCCTCCGTAACTACAGACAATATTTATCCAAGGAGGCGTTTCTTAACCTGAATTTTTTGGTTACAAGAGACATTCGTAAGTAGAAGTAGCATTGTATTTCTATTTTCATTATCACATACCTGGAGCGAAATGTGTTTTGACACCAAACATTGCACTGTCTGTCTGGATTGGCTGGCAACCAGTTCAGGGTGTGACCTGCCTCCTGCCTGTTGACAGCTGTTATAGGCTCCAGCACTCCCTGCGACCCTTGTGAGGATAAGCAGCTAAGATGCATCCCAAAGTCAGCATTTGTTGATATGTAGTTTTATATTCAAATTCCATCCCACATTAGGGGCCAAATGTCAAATGGCTGTGAATTCACATTGACTCTGCTCTTGCTAGTAACGTCCGGCTATTCTGATGAAATGCAAATTTGTGTGGGAATATGCGTAGCTTGGGCACAGTATTGATTGAAGTGATAGGGGCCTCCTTGTGTGTTTTATCCAGCCTCACGTCCCTCTTGTGTGGAAAGGAGGGGTCCTGTTACACATCAGTTGCTCAGGCCTCACGTGCGCACGCTGCCTGCTAATCTGCTCTGTGCTGATATACATAGATGAACATTCACAGATAGTGTGGAGCTGTTGGCTTTTTGGGGTTGTTTGCGTACTCTATTCCAATGTTTAAGATTGAAAAGAGGTTTTAAGAAAAATGATAGTTACAAATTGACATGAGAAGCATTGTGCTCGCTTGGTTGTTGGTTGTTAGCTCCAATGCATGATTTCATTTAACTTTTATAGTCTATCAGTTGGGTTTTTTTTTTTGTTTGTTTGTTTGTCTGTTAGCTTGCTTTTTCTTGTTTTTCGTTTAATATTAGCTAACTTGTTTGCTAGCCCTTTAATTAGCTAGTTTACTTGGTTTTAGTTTTTGACAGTTTTCTTTTTCATTTGTAAATCAGTTATTTAATCAAATATTTAGGTTTTGTCTTTCCTTTTGTTTGTTGTTAGTGTTTGTTGGTTCTTTTAGTGAGTTAATTCAATAGTGTCATATTCTTAGTTTTATTTATACACACACACACACCTCTGGTTTACCTTTCTTCATCAACATGGGATTCTCTCATCCAAGCTTCTGACATCATGCGTGACCTAGAAATGTGCGTGCAGCCACCTATGAGGCGTGATTCACTGAAGTCCGAGGGTGGCTGTAAATCATGGACCCACGAGTTTTCCAGACACTTTTGAATGTAAATATGAAAACATCGCCAGTGGAATGTGAGTACTGCTACATCTAACGAACTATGCGTTGAAGGGGTGTTGTTTTTTTTTTTTTTTGTAGGAAATAAATCCAATGACAGTAATTTAACAAGAACACTGTTTGTGAGAAATGCATATCTGGAGGTCTAGCAATTTAAAAAAAAAAAGGGATATACCTGGTTTTCTATAGATTAGTGTTGCTTAATCTTCCTTGTGCCTTAGAACGGTTGGGTCACTGCTGATGATGGCTGTTCTTAAATTAGTTCATGAGTGAGCGAACATGCTTGAATGGCTGCTTTTTACCTGATTAGAAGGTCAGTCTGTTTATAAATCCTTTACTTAGCTACTTGTTTGGCTACCATCGTATTATCACACAAAACAATGCAATACATTGGTACCTTGACTCAAGTTGTTCTGACTGAGCTCTTAACTCAATACTCTTGTATCGCTCAATAACTGGGAGGTCATCAGAAAATGCTGAGGCATCCACTGTTGAATCTGAATCTCACTTGTACCTAAATTTTGGCTCACAACACAAAGCAAAAAAAAACTCGACTAAGTTTGAGTTTGTAGACATGTATTTAAAGTTACCACTGGGGTTTAAATGAAAGATAACTTTTTTTTTGGTAGTTATAGATGTAATGGGTGCAAATATTGCCAAAGCACTTACTGTACATTTAACTGTACAAATCTGCTCAGCTGGATCATCACCTGCTACAATTAAAAACTTCAAGGCCACATAGAAATGTCAAAATTTTTCAAATAAAAACACTGTTTGCTCAGTAAAGTTGAATTCATCAGAAATATACTAGACATTAATGTGGTTAAAAAATTTATGGAAAAAAAAAAATCCAATTGTCTGGGTGACCCCAAACGTTTGAACGATAGCGGACATCTTTGTTCACACACTACTACATTACATTGTTTGTTGTCCCCTGAGTGATCAACAATGGCTCTTTGTTTGATTAATTGGAACAAGGTCATATCTTGAGCCAATTAGGGTCCCCTGGCAGTGACCTCTCTCAGCCTCTCCTCATGTCCTTGTCTTGCGACTGAGCATTATGCATCTCCTCTATACGTTCTCATTAGGCACATTCCCACAACTGCTGCTCATCCGCATCGAACGTAGGCAAACGTGCCATTCAACGAGAGCTCTCACCGTCAGCAGACTCAAGTGTAAAAGTGTCGACTGGTTTTCTCACCTTACACTCCGGCGGAATGGAGCAAATATTGACTCCATTTGAGCGGTCTAAATTATTCCACCTCCCCCACTTTCCTGCCTCCTTTCACCCACCCACTTCCCGACTAATCTGCCATTATGGCTTTCTCTCGCCGTAGCCTTTCATCGTCTTTTCGACGACCGACGCCTTTCTCTTCGCCACCTTTTGTGTCCTTGTCCGTCGCCTCCGCGCGCTCTTCTGCTCCTTTCAGGCCTCGTCGCCTCTCCCAACTTGGATTTCACACGAGGCCGCTGAGTCCTTGTCAGTCACCTAAAACGTGCTAAATAAAGAGGCCTGCCACTGCGCTGACTCGAGTATAATCTGCTCTATGGCCAACGTGATTTATCTAAAGAATTACATAAGGAGAAATAAAGATGCATTGAAAAAAGGAATTAAAAGTAAAAAAAAACAAAAACAAAAAAAGTCACTTCTTTATATGACCTCGTTGTGATGGGTGGTAGTTTCTGCAAACAGTAGCGCACCTTTTGGCAAGAGTAGTGCATTTTTCCCCCCTTGCACAATGTATTCCTTTTTTATTGTTCTTGGTATTTGAAATTTGAAATTTTACAAGTGTGAATAACCGTATTTTACGTGTTCTTTTTTTTTTGTAACTTTTTTTAAAAATTCTATTGTCTCTTATTGTTACTTATTTTGGTGAAACAGAGCGACGTTTTTCTTTGGTTACATGTATGTACGTGGACTACTTCCTGGTTAATTGAAAATGATACAAGATGGCGAGCAGGACTCTACAATTAGCTTTTGGGTGTGGTAATGATTCTATCATACTGAAATAGCCTAAAGTAAAAATACCATAAATTCTTTTGTGTACAGTGGGGCAAAAAGGTATTTAGTCAACCAACAATTCTGCAAGTTCTCCCACTTAAAGATGACGTAGGCCTGTAATTTTCACCATAGGTGTTCCTCAACTGTGAGAGACAAACTAAAAAGGAAAAAAAATCCAGAAAATCACAGATTTTCGAGGAATTTATTAGCAAATTATGGTGGAAACGGAATCTCAACTTCCTCCAACAATTTTCTATGGAGTTGAGATCTAGACTCTGCATAGGCTACTATGCTCAGGACCTTGAAATGCTTCTTATATACAATGTGTTTGGGGTCATTGTCATCCTGGAAGACCCAGCTAAATGCGCTTGGTGATGGAAGGAGGTTTTCACTCAAAATCTCACGATACATGCCACCATTCCTTCTTCCTTTACACAGAACAGATGAAAAACAGCCCCAAAGAATGATATTCCCATCCCGCTGCTTCACAGTAGGTGTGGTGTTCTTTAGATGCAACTCAGCGTCCTTTCTCCTCCAACAATGACAAGTTTAGTTTTTGCCCAAAAAGTTATATTTTGGTGTCGTCATTCCGACATTCTCCCAATCCTGTTCTGGATCACCCAGATGATCTCAAGTAAACTTCAGACAGTGCTGGAAATGTACTGGCTTAAGATGGTGGTCGAGTCTGGCAGTGCAGGGTTTGAGTCCCTGATGACGTAGTGTGTTATTGATGGTTGCCTTTGTTGCTTTGGTTCTCCTTCCGTGTGTGGTTCTGGAATTTTTGCTCCGCGTTCTTGTGATCATTTTGACCCCACCGAGTGAGATTTGCTTGAAAACCCAGAACTGGTCTTGCATGTCTTCCATTTTCAAATAATTGCTCCCACAATAGCGGCACTGTGGGTCAGCTGGAAAGCGTTGGCTTCACAGTTCTGAGGACCCAGGTTCAATCCCAGCCCTCCCTGTGTGGAGTTTGCATGTTCTCCCCGTGACTACGTGGGTTTTCTCTGGGCACTCCGGTTTCCTCCCACATCCCCAAAAACATGCAACATCAATTGGAGATACTAAATTGCCCCAAGGTATGATTTTTGAGTGCGGCTGTTTGTCTCAATGTGCCCTGCGATTGGCTGGCAACCAGTTCAGGGTGTACGCCGCCTCCTCCCCGTTGACAGCTGGGATAGGCTCCAGCACTCCCTGCGACCCTTGTGAGGATAAGCGGTTAAGAAAATGGATAGATGTTCCCACAATCGATTTCTTCACAGCAAACTGCTCACCTCTGGCAGATTCAGTCTTTCCAGCCTTGTGCAGTTCTACAACTTTGTTTCTGGTGTCCTTTGACAGCTCTTTGGTCATGGCCATAGTAGAGTTTGGAATGGCACTGTTTGAGGTTGTGGACTGGTGTCTTTTAGACTGTTGAGTTCAAACAGGTGCCATTATTCCAGGTAATGAATAGAAGACAGCGGAACCTCTTGAAGAAGTTACTCATTCTTTAAAAATCACTGGTATTTTCTTTTTTCTCATTTTGTCTGAATGGTGAGGTATACCTATCATAAAAATGCTAGGACCCAAGTGGAAGAACTTGCACAATTGATGGCTGACACCCCCCCCCCCCCCACCACCACCACCACCACCACTGTACATTATTACTTGTATATGCAAAAACTTTTAAGTCTTTCCATTCCAACAAAGTTTCAAGTAAATTCCATGTGTACTTAAGACTTAAGCTGCTCAACTGAATAAAGAGCAATCAAAACAATGTGACATGTCCATTTGTTTTTATTATTTGCAGACGCAATAATCAATGTTTACTGAAATAAAATGCTTACATGCAAAAAGAATACTGTGTACACTATATGCATATACTGTACACAGGTGTTGGAAAAACTTCTACACTAGAACACATTGCTGCCTCAGTGAAAGTGCAAGTACACACACACACGCACAGTGCTCAGAAGGCTAGTCGCCAACATACTTTCATGTGATATTTATACGTACTGCGGCTGGCTGCCATGTTTGCAAAACCAGACTTAGGTCATAAATTTTCAAATCCTTTCAAATGGACTCAGTTGTGGTCTTGATGCCGCTCCAGTGCTACTGCAGCATGGCCGGCCAGAGAAGGAGAGCCAGCGCACATCCTGGTCACTGTACATGTTTACTATGTTTTTTTTTTTTTTTTTTTCCCCCAGGATTCCTTGGGTATCTGCCATGGATTTACTGCAGTTGGTGCAGTCCATTTATTAGTACAACATTTGACTAGGACTGTGTTGCTCAGTTTCATTTTCTGGACCACCAACAAGGGGCCAAGAACAAAACCTCTCTTCCGTATATCATACTTTAGATGTGCGATCTTGCCATTATAAATCCTATTGTGAACTAAATGTTTTAACATTCCTTGAATATTCACCCGTTCTAATAAAAATATGGCACTGCAAGAAGGAATGAACCGGAGAAGGTTGTCTTTTTTTTTTTCCAAGGGGCACTGAAAAGTGTATTAAAAGGACAACAGATTTAATTAAAATAAAAAAATTTTTAAAAAAAGCAAAGCCACCATCGTGACAGTAGACAATTTGAACTCTGTCGCTAACCGAAATGGCAACACCGAGTGATGCACTGAAACAGTCTTTTAGAAGATTTGTGGAGTCTTTCCACATGTTGTAAATTTTAAAGCTCCCGGTGCAGTATTAGCAATGATCTTGCATTACATGGGGATTTAAAGATTTCAGGCGACGATTCCCAGCGGACGTGATCGCTCGATCCCCGCCCCAGACCCGCACAAGTCCACCTTATTTCTTTTAGTTTCTCCTCATTTTGCTGTAATAGTTAATATTTTTTGTTGTTTGAAGCGCCACAAAAAGTAATGTGATGAGAAAAAGCCTTTTTTTTTAGATAATTTATCATCAGAAAATCATTACATGAAGAAAAAATTAAAAACCTTAATTTATGAGAATGAAGTCAAAATGTTGCTATAAAATTCCCCAAAATAGTGATGACTGTATGTATGTTTGTGCTACATGAATCAAGTAGATACTATATAAGAAAAAAGTATTACAAGACAAAAGTGGTACTATTACAAGTCATATTGTTATGAAAATGAAACTTGTAAGTTGTAATCAAGTCTTTTCTGTGAACTAAATATGTAAATGATGAACTATTCTAAAAATAGTTGAAATCTTACAAAGCGAGTTCATGTGCAAATGTCAGAATGATAATTTTACATGCAAAAAGTAATGTTTTTTAGACTAAAAAAAATGATGAAATTTGTTTTCTGGGACAGAATTTTCCAATAAAATGTTATAATATAAGAAACAAAAGGCGTTTTTTCCTGAAATTTGGAATCACCAAAAGAAAGAAGTAAAACATTCCAGGGAAAAAAAGATGTAGGCAGCTCCTAGTAACTCATTACAATGAGAAACTTTCTTGTTAGAACGAGAAACACATTTCTTCCCCTCCTACCCATGTCCCTTTACTGGCTCCATAAATGTGTTGCAGGCGAAAAATTTAGCTCTCGGGAATAAAAGCAAGATCTTAGAAGAACATATGTGGCTTTTTCACTTTTCCAATGTGATTTACATTTTTTTTTTTCACACCCAAATACAAGTATAAATAAAAGCTTTGCCCCTTGATGGAAGCCTCCATTGCATCAAGTGTTCAGGGGGAAAAAAAAACTTAAAATAAAAATCACTTTTTGCAAAATTATGACTAATATTCATATTTGCAGAAATGTGGATAATATTCAAATTTTGACACCATCCGTGCATGTAACCAAAAGCATGCATGTTGCATAAGTTAGTGTAAAGATTCTCTGCCACCGTGGAGACGGCAAATCTTTCCCGCAGCAAGTTTCCGCCCCGCCTGTTCCCTTCGCATTTGGACATCTGTAGTCATCGCGCTTAAATGAACACCAGATAGTCGGCGCTTTTGCGGAATGACAAAGGTTTGGGTCGACCGCCGCACGGGTCCCCATGGCTGTCCGCTCACTTGGTGCCTCTTAAATCTTCCCCGTTAGTCTCAGGCGGTGTCGCAATGCACAGAATCCCCCCACCCCCGACGCCGAGGCCTGTGACCTTCTGCCTGAGGGGCTCATGTACTTGGACTGTCAAGGGGGACACCGAGGGAGGGTGCCTCTTGGGTCTTGGGGCGAGAAAGGTGCTGGAGGTTTTTAAGTGATTTATGACCCCCATGGGGCTGCCATGACCCACCGTGATGAGCGGTGCTATTAGTCAGATCAGCCATCCGAGACAAATAAGTGATCTGTTGCTACACGCCAAAACCCTGCACGTCTCCGTTCTGTGCTCGCGAGTCTGTGCTCATCCCACTTTGAATGTCCTTTGCAATGAGTCAGTCACTGCCTTTCGGGGAGGGACGGGGGGGTTCTCAAACCTTTTTGATCCGAGGACCTCCTACAAGGGCAATAACAAGTCCCTATTTTGGAAAATAACAAGAACAAAATGTTTACAGCAACAAAGACCCTTTGTCAGGATAAAAAGTCATCTTACAATTCAAGTCAAAACTTCAAAGCAAGGTCCCATTTTCACAAATGAATTTAAAAATACACATTTAATTCTTTTTAATGTTGTAGCTGTTTCTTAGTTCAATCAACAGTTGAGATGTCTTTGGATGAGTATCTGCCATTGTTCGCAGATAGCTGCGATAAACACCTTGAAAACTAAGTTTAATTGGCTAAAGTATTTATAGTATTTCCCCTCTTCGAGCAGTCACCTTATCGTGGCGGAGGGGTTTGTGTGTCCCGATGATCCTTGGAGCTAAGTTGTCTGGGGCTTCATGCCCCTGCTAGGGTCACCCATGGCAAACAGACCGTAGGTGAGGGACCAGACAAAGTACGACTCCAAAACCCCTTTGATGAGTACAAAAATTGGATCTTGGTTTTCCTTGTCTGGACGCGGGTCACCTGGCCCCCCCTCGAGAGCCAGGCCTGCAGGTGGGGCTCGAAGGCTAGCGCCTGGTGGCTGGGCCTGCACCCATGGGGCTTGGCCGGGCAAAGCCCAAAAGGGTAACATGGGTCCCCCTTCCCATGGGCTCACCACCTGTGAGAGGGACCATTAGGGGTCGGGTGCAATGTGAGCTGGGCGGTGGCCAAAGGCGGGGACCTTGGTGATCTGATTCCCAGCTACAGAAACTAGATCTAGGGACATGGAATATTAGCTCTTTGGCAGGGAAAGAGCCCGAGTTGGTGCGTGAGGTCGTGAGGTTCCGACTACATACAGGTCTCTCGGAATCTCTCCACGCAGCCGAGGCATCGATGGTTTCCGGTTTGGTGGCCTCAGCATCACATCTCTGCTCTTTGCAGATGATGTGGTTCTGTTGGCTTCATCAAGCAGTGATCTCAAGCTCTCACTGGAGCGGTTCGCAGCAGAGTGTAAAGCGGCTGCGATGAGAACCAGCACCTCCAAATCTGAAACCATGGTCCTCAGTTGGAAAAGGGTGGCATGACCTCTTTGGGTCGGGGATGAGATCCTACCCCAAGTGGAGGAGTTAAAGTAAAGCGGTAGAAAATGGATGGATAGATGGATGGATTTACAGTACTTACTCCCCACCCCCCCCCTTTTTTTTTTTTTTTTTTTTTTTTTTTACAAAAAAGTTACCTCATTTTGCTTGCTTATGGAACTAATCAGAGAATCAAGATCTTCACGTCCTGCAGTATGTTTTCAAAAAACAAAAGCAGATTATTTTCCAGCTCCCCAAGCAACGAGTCGTCTCCCCCAGTTTGAGAAGTACTGCTCTCAAAACAACTAGGCCGGTACCTCAGCGCTGGCCGTGGCAACGACCTCCGGCTAATTTCCTTTACTGATAGACGCGCTGCTCCGAAGTCCAAAGATATCCATTTGGCGAGCTCTTGAATCCAACATATAGCCGTTCCAAAGTCACCCTCATTCCTCAGCATGTCTTTCTATTTGCGCTCATCAAATCAAAAGCTCTTTGATGTAGGCTAATCTCCGCCACCATTGCCGCGGCAGCCAAAAAAAGCGCTAGCGGTGGCATTATTAGCCTTAGTGTGTGTGTGTGTGTGGTGTGTGTGTGTGTGTGTGTGTGTGTGTGTGTGTGCGTGCGTGGGGGGTCGTGTATGAGACCGCAGGACCCAGACAACGTAAGATCGGGGGGGGCAAAGTGAAATTGTGCCCCACTGGATCCAGCCTCTTCGAATTAAATAATGGGGGTTGGGGAATAAACTTATAAATTAATTCTTGTAATTATGAAAAAGTAACAGGGGCTTCAATTAAAAGAAGCAACATTTAATGATCATTACATTTATGATAATGAAACTAGGTTCTTGAGTTCTTGGTGGCTGTGGAGTTTTTCACCAACTTATTCAATAGAATACTAGCAGGAGAGAAGATGCCGGAAGAATGGAGGAAAGGTGTGCTGGTTCCCATTTTTAACAACAAAGGTAATGTTCAGAGCTGTGGAAACTACATCGAAATAAAGATGATGAGCCACACAATTAAGTTAAGGGAAAGAGTCATGGAGGGTAGACTCGGGACAGAAGTAAGTATCTGCGAGCAAAAGTATGGTTTCATGCCTAGAAAGAGTCCCACAGATGCACTATTTGCCTTGAGGATGCTCGTGGAAAAGTACAGAGAAGGTCAGAAGGAGCTACATTGTGTCTTTGTGGATCTAGAGAAAGCCTACGACAGAGTACCAAGATAGGAACTGTGGTACTGCATGCGTAAGTCTGGTGTGGCAGAGAAGTATGTTAAAATAGTACAGGACATGTATGATGGCAGCAGAACAATGGTGAGGTGTGCCTTAGGTGTGACAGAAGAATTTAAGGTGGAGGTGGGACTGCATCAGGGATCAGCTCTGAGCCCCTTCCTGTTTGCAGTGGTAATGGATAGGCTGACAGATGAGGTTAGACTGGAATCCCCTTGGACCACAATATTCGCAGATGATATTGTGATCTGCAGTGAAAGCAGGGAGCAGCCGGAGGAACAATGAGAAAGATGGAGGCACGCACTGGAAAGGAGAGGAATGAAGATTAGTCGAACAGAATATACGTGTGTGAATGTGAGGGTTGGAGTAGGAAGAGGGAGGCTCCAGGGAGAAGAAATAGTGAGCGTGGATGATTTCAAATACTTAGGGTCAACAATCCAGAGCAATGGTGAGTGAAGAAATGGGTCCAAGCAGGTTGGAAGAGCTGGCGCAAGGTGTCTGGTGTGTTATGTGACAGAAGAGTCTCTGCTAGTTCGAAGGACAACGTTTATAAAACAGTGGTGAGGGCGGCCATGATTTTACAGATTAGAGACTGTGGCTCTGAAGAAACAACAGGAACCAGAACTGGAGGTAGCAGAAATGAAGATGTTGCGTCACTGGAGTGAGCAGGTTGGATAGGATTAGAAACGAGCTCATTAGAGGGACAGACAAAGTTGGATGTTTTGAGACAAGATTCGAGAGAGCAGACTTCGATTGGTTTGGATATGTCCCGAGGCAAGAGAGTGACTATATTGGTAGAAGGGTGCTGAGGATGGAGTTGCCGGGCAAAAGAGCAAGAGGAAGACCAAAGAAAATGTTGATGGATGTGGTGATGGAGGACATGAAGACGGTGGGCGTTAGTGAGGAAGATGCATGAGATAGGCTGGGATGGAAAAAGATGACACGCTGTGGCAACTCCTAATCAGGCCAACCCAAAAGAAAAAAAAGAAGAAGAAAGTGGGTTCTTGAGGAATGATTTAGTTTAAATGTTATGCAAATACTTTGTCACAAAAGTAATGTTCTGACAAAAAGTATTCATGCAACAATAAGTTATGGTATGAAAAAGTGTAAGGGTATAATAAAAACTGATATCAGCAATAATAATGAAAAAAAACTTTTTTTTTGAGAATATGACAGGAGAAAATCTGAAAAGTTCTGAGAAAAGATGCATACATTTGCAGAAGAAACTATAATTATAAGAAAAGAGTTGTAATATTTGGAGAATAAATTGGAAAATTATGAGACTGAAGTCGTTGTGTGTAGCCCACCATCGTGGTAAATACAACGCTGGGGAAGCCTGTAGTGGAAAAGTTTTACTTTTTGGCGTCTGACCCGAAATCGCTTGAATGTCCTTTTAAATGAAAATGTGAGTCACAGACAGCTGACGCCGCCATGATTCATGAAGCACATGGACATTACCAAAACTTCTGTTTGGCGTCACCGTCACACGGTCTCCACCTAGAAATGATATTTCAATACAGTTTTTTGTTTCTTTTTCTGGGGGGAGGGGCGAAGCCTGCGATGGAAACTGTACAAGCAAGAATGATAAAGAGCACACCTCTGTCCTAACTGCTCTCTTTATGGGCTAAAGAGAAGTCGCCATAATATTAAAAGAAGAATGGAATGTACACTGTCAACTTTTTAGTGTGCAGAAGTTGACCTTCCGGGCACAGGGAGGTGGGGGTGGGGGTCATCATGGGGATGCATCAGTGTTGATACTCTACGTCTGTATAGTGCTTTAAAAAAAAAAAAAATGCAAAGCCACCAATTCAACAGCTTGACACCTTATCGTGGTGGAGAGGTTTACCTTCTGGGTAGTAGCCATATCAGCCAAGTCCTTGTAGAGGATCAAAAATATATGACTGTGAGTACCTCCGGCGACCCTTGCGAGGATAAGCGGCTTGGAACTCCCTGAACTGGTTGCCAGCCAATCGCAGGGCACATGGAGAAAGACAACAGTCGCACTCACAAGCGCACCTAGGGGCAATTTAGAGTGTCCAATTAATGTTGCATGTTTTGGGGATGTGGGAGGAAACCAGAGTGCCCAGAGGAAATCCACGCAGGCACGGGGACAACATGCAAACTCCACACTAGGAGGCCCGGGTTTGAACCCCAGACCTCAGAACTGCAAGGCCAACGCTTTCCAGCTGCGCCACTGTGCCGCCAACTTTTGATTTATTGGTTGGTTTTTGACCACAACGTTGCTCAACTAGCATCCTTGACTGAGAACGAAAATTGTTGTCTTTGTCCTACTACTTCACAACATGTTAAAACATTTTGTCTGTCTTACTGCTCCATTTGTATCGGCAGTTTTAGAAGGAAAAGCATTCTCCAAAATGAAAGAGGCAATAAAAAACAAAAAAAGGAAACCCTGATGTGACTCACAGGGAATGTTGGGGAGTCACAAGCAAATAAAAATAGTGTCAACACTTTGGGAGGCGGCACTTTGCACATCTGCTCGACGCCGCAACCCCACACCAGGGCAAACGCCAAAGTGCAGCATTTGCATTTTGGTGCTTAACTTTAATCCAGCGCTGTCATTTGCAGACATTTAACGCAATTAAAGTAACAACTATCTACTTGCACAGAAAGAGGTTATGATGTTCAGCTTGTTGATAAAAAGTTGATGCACAATTTATGCTTTTTTATTCCTACTAACATGATTTACAATCAGATTTAAACTTGTGGTCGCCATAAAAAAAAAAATAAAATGTGCAGTTCCATAAAGTTAGTTGGCATGTATTACTCCTATCTCTGTGACTTTCTAATCAGTCAGTAATTATAGCAGGACTGGTCAGGAAGTCACTCTCTTTGTGTACATATTTACCAAATATTTATCACGTCTTAGTCGAAGCACTTTAGCCGAGTGGTCAGCAAGATGACGCTCTGAGATTTGGGTTTTGAATGTGTTCTTCTAGCAAATGTGTGCGTGCCCTGCAATTGGCTGGCAAGCAGTTCAGTGTTCCCCTTGTTTTTGCCCCAAATTAACTAAGATAGGCTCCACCTCAGCCCTGAACCCGATGAGGATAAGGATCACCTCCTCAATGGTTGGATGCTGTTTTGGCATTCTTGTGTAAGGCATCACACAAAAATTGCTATTTTTTTTTCTTTTCCAGTAAGGCATGTATATACCATTTCTTGATCAAATTAGTGAGGATAAGCGGTACAGAAAGCGGCTGGATGGATGACCGCTAATACTGGAAATGACGCTGTGGAAGCAACAGTAAGCATAACCATACAGTCGTCCCATCCAGTTTGTCGGAGGACATTGGTGTTTGCATTGGCTGGATGGCATCCACCGATCCTTTTTGTTCCCCCCGGCGTGGCGCAGATGCCGCTTCCGACCAAGAGCGGATCATGCGCCGCGATCGCTGCGAGCCAGCACAATGAAGCTTTCTTAGGATGAACTGTGCACCCAGGAGAGTTATGATAGCCGGGGCAGGGCCTGCTGCGTCGGCGTGTGCTTGTGCATGTGTGGAAGGGCGACGTACAGACAGTTGTGTAATCCTTCCATGACGCCCCCAACCCCCCCCCCCACCCCATGCAGTTGTCCTCGGAAGCTTGCGTACATTTATTATGGCAAGTTAATGTTATTCAGTGGGGTGTTCAGATGCCAGTGGCCCAACTTAAGTGCGTTATATACATAATGGAGACTTCAAATTGCCCCTAGGTGTGATTGTGAGTGCGAATGCGCTCTGTCTCTATGTGTCCTGCGATTGGCTGGCGACCAGTTCAGGGTGTACCCTGCTTCCAGTTAGGTGGGATAGGCTCCTGCACTCCCACGACCCTTGTGAGGATAAGCAGCTTAGATAATGGATGGATGGATGGATATATATCAGGGTCTTCAGAACTGTGAGACCACAACTTTATAGCTAACCCCACCACCCTCCCTCCGCCACTGTATAATCGGAGTGGGGGGGGGGGGGGGCTGAATGAATTAATGGCATTTCCATTCATTTTAAAGAGGAATGAAGTGTTTTGAGTTCCAGGTACAGTCATGGACCAAATGAAACTCCTATCTCAAGGCACCAATGTACATCCACACTTGTACAGTACCTGTCTTTTCATGGTACTGAAGTTTCTGATTTCAGCACTTTTTTTTCTTTTCTTTTGCATTTAACTGGACAGGGCCAAGTTGTATTAAATTCTCATCGGCGATGATGATTTACTGCAGCTGGTGTTTTCTCTTTGCCAGCATAAAAAATGATTTGTTTGACAGCACTTGGATCCACCGGCGCCCAGAAAAATGGGGAAGTTCTAAGTAACTCAGTCAAGATTTAGGAAGTGGAATTGTTTACCAAAACGGACAAAGACTTTTGGGGCCAACTAATTTCCAACATCAGTTCATCCACTTTCGGTTGATTAGGATGTGTTGGCACACCGCGATCTGGCAGAAAACCGTCAAGATCTGTGGAAAGGTATTTGGTTCAAAATCCGAATCCTTCGGCTCTGCCCAGGAAGCTCCAAGCTGTTGGTCGCATCCTGCTCCGGGGTTGGTTGGGCAAAGGAAGAACTCCAAAATCTTCCAGTTCACTTCAAGATGACTCGGAGGTTGGAGACACTTGGGTGTTCCACAGGGTATTGCTCTTGCTGCTTTTGGAAACAACTTGTGGAATGACCTTTCCTGTAACCCTGACCTCAAACCTATTGAACATTTTTGGACGATGCTTAAAAAGCTCTTCTAAGTAACACAATTGAAATTTTTCCATCCCTGGAGCGCCTGGTTGTCCATTGGCTAGTATACTGTGATGCAACAATTGGGCTAATTCAATAATTATCACCACCACATCAAGTCTCCAGACCGATGACTTGACCACCAGGCTGAGTGAAGCGCTACCACTTTCGAGACACAGTCGGCCTTCACTGTCTGCAACACTACTTCAAAGCCAAAAAGTGAGCAGAACTGCAGTGAGAGTTCTTGGATGCACATATTAATATCAGCTTCAGATAAGCAACACTTTTTTTTTTTCATCGTGTACGATTGTTTGTGGGCTGTTTGTGTTTGCTGAGGAGTCTGCTGCATGCACCACGCAAACTGATCAGCACAGTCGTTGAAAAGTGACTTGTTTATGAAGTGCTGTCTACAAAATGGGGTCTTTACTTTGGGCTTGCATGCCCGTCACAGTTTTTTTTAGACTCGACAAGATGCTACCCTGTAAGCTCCGCCCCAGTTATCGTGTAACCAACTTTATCAGGTAAGCAGTGGCTCATTTGCACGTGACAGGAACAAGCGACACGGTGGATCAGCTGGTAAAAGGTTGGCCTCACAGTTCTTAGGTCCCGTGTTCAATCCGGGCCCGCCTGTGTGGAGTTTGCATGTTCTCCCCGTGACTGCATGGTTTTCCTCTGGGCACTGCGGTTTCCTCCTACATTCCAAAAACATGCAACATTAATTGGACATTCTAAATGGCCCCTAGGTGTGATTGTGAGTGCGGTTGTTGGTCTCCACGTGCCCTGCGATTGGCTGACAACCAGTTCAGGGTGTACCCTGCCTCCTGCCCGTTGACAGCTGGGATAGACTCCAGCACTCCCCGCGACCCTTGTGAGGATAAGCGGCGAAGAAAATTGATGGAAATGGAGGAGCACCTAGCTCGATAGGCTGAATTCAACGAGCGTCCCCAACAACAACAACAAAAAATTGAGGTTGTCGTGTGCACTACAGTACATCCTTGATCCTTTGTGTATTTTGACTCGAGCATTTCTCAGACAGGTTATAGTTCCAGACATCTGGGAACTATTTTAAATGATGGAAAATGCATAACTTGCCCACTCTCAAAGCCGGTCCATGCCAGGAAATCAATTAGTGCAAACCACTTATTCCCAGCCACTGTATCCAATTTCACTTAATTGCTCTGAAAATGATTATTTCCTTGCTACAAATGCTTTGTCCTTGTCCGTCTATCTATGCTAGCAACGTAGAGTGACAGGCAGAACAATTAAATGCTCTTATGTGTGTGTGTTACCACTCATCGAACAGAATACTGTAAAGTCATGGCAATTAAGTTTAGTCATAAAATGAAACAAGATCATCATTATTTCAGTATGCCGTATCAAGGTTTTGGGACACTTTTGGTTGTTGATGTGCTATGACAGTTTTCCCATGTATAATATGTGCCATGGCTGGATAAAGGTTGAGGGAAAACTGGACAAATAAACAACAATTGTGCAATCAAGAAAGCCAAATCCGACATAAATGCTCATTTTAAAAAGTCACTGAAGAGCAAAAAGCAGTTCACCCTTGGGAAAAAAAAGGACTGTTGCACCTTAAGGAGTGTAAACTTTTGACCATGGATGTGTAATTCGTGGTTTAATAGTTTAAGAACAAAAAATAAACAACGGGGGAAATTCCTAATACGGTTGCAAGGGGGGAGAAAAAAACATAAGTTGAGTAGTCGAGTGTGTGCGTGTTCGTGAAGGGGGGGAAAAAACGGAAGACTTCCCACTTTGCACTGGAGGGCAGGCGGTGACAGGAGGAAGGGGACACGCGCCCAGAAAAGCGAGAGAGAGAGAGAGAGAGAGAGAGAGAGGAGAAAAGAAAAAGAAGAACAAGTTGGACACTTCATTGATTGTTTGCTTTCCCCTCAGCCCGGCGATCGATCCCCAAACTGGACTGCTCATCGGTACCGGAGTCGGTGGAGCATGCGGCTCGGTTCTCTCTTCAGGTAGGCAGACGCGGACCACGCGGGATCGTTCCAGAATGTTTTGGGTGGCTTTTATGCATAAACCTAAAAAAAAAAAAAAAAAAAAAAAAAAGTTTTGATCTCGCACGGATCGCAGTTAAAATTGTCGCCGCGTCTGATTTACCTCCGACGAATTCCAACATTCGCTCTTTTTTTTTTTTTTTTTTTTTTTGCAAGCTGGAAGCGTGTGTGACAGTAGCGTGGAGCTGCGCAGGGGGGGTCTTTACTTCGGCCTCGGCGGCTCTGTTGTGCGCTGGGGGTCGGGGTGGGGGGGGCTTTGTGGGTCTTTTCGGGGGGTAACTCTTGTGCACTTCCAGACTGAGGCAGAACGCGGTGGTTTCGCCGCACTGGGAAGAGGGAAGCAATTACCCGGACTCAAGTGCGGCTTGCGGGCTGCACGCCGCGGTGATGCTTGCGGTTCTTCTTGGAGCGCGCAGAAAGAACCCAGACGGGTCCGTCTTGAAAAGTTGCGAGGCGTTTAAGAGCACGTCACAACTGTGGGATGCTGTTTTAAAACACTTGTTTGCGGCACACTTGTCTGCTCAGCTTAGCGGTGGCTGGCAGCTGCGTAAGGGAATTGTGAAAAGTTGTTCAATGGCCAAAATGAGATGAAATCACAGCTGAGTCGCGCTCGGGTCAGGTCAGCGTGCTTTGGAAATGACACAAAGCCCAAATATAAAGCACACCGTTTGTCAAGCCACAAAACCACGTTGTCGCAACAACAAATCCCAACACAATGTAAATAAAGCAAGTCGAGCAGGCAAAATAAACTCGGGTCAGGCCAGCCAGCTTGGGAAATGGAAGGGACTTCCAACCCAGGGACATTTTGACACTTTGGATCCATAAAACCACATTCATGTAACGTCATCCTAACATTAGCGTAAACACAGCAAGTTAAGCAGGAAAACAAAACATTTGCACCATTTCATGCTTCAGCAATGACTGTAAGAAAGCCCAAATCAAATAGTAAATAAAAAGTTTTCTGGTAGGTAAAAGACTCTTTGATCAGCACCCATGCTTCTGAAATGATATTTTCTGACATTTTGCAACAATACACTACTGTTTTTGTTCCCCAATAGTCTCCACAAATCAAAGTCAGCACTGTAAAATGTGTGTGTTTACAGAGAAAAGTGTACACACCCCAAAACGAGGCAAATCAATGTAAAAGCTTTTCCACCATGAATGTGGCTGATAACCTGTGCCACTAGACAAACAAAGAAATCTTTTCTAGAGGGAAAGTAAACACAAAATTGATCATGTGCTTGCACAAGAGTGCACACCTTCTAACTGGGGATGTGGCTGTGTTCAGAATTAAGCAATAACATTAAATCTGATGTTGTTAGCCCGCACCCGCCATCGTTAAGATACCGATGGTTGACCTGTGGGGGGTTCAGGTGCGCTCGTGGGCCTTTCCTGACAATTTTTTGGATTCTAGCAGAAAGCTGAATATTTAGTGTTTAACACCAACTGGTATTTGGAGCGTTTCATAATTCCCTTCCCCTTGTCGAAGGCCCCTGTTCCAGATGAAGAAAACCAGGCCCAAAGCGCGATGCTGCCACCAGCATACTTTCATGGCAGATTTTATGTTCTTTGGGTGATGAGCAGTGTTGCGTTTGGGTTTGCAAAAATTCAACCTTGCTTCCATCAGACAATACAACATTAACGCACACGAGACATTTCAGGTGTGGTTTTTGCCAAATGTAGATGGTATGGATGTTTTTCTTTTGTCACATAAAGTTCGGTCTTGCCATCCTACCAATAGCCCAAACATGAAGATGGCAGTTTGTTGTCACTTGCTTTTAAAACAGAGCTTGCTTGCCATGAATTCCTGCAGCTCCTTCAATGTTGCTGTCAGCCTCTTGGCAGCTTCCCTGATCACTTTCTTCTTGTTTTTTCAAATTTGATGAAAAGGCTTCATGTTTCATTATGTTGGGCCCGTACCCCCGCCCCCACACAGCCCTCACCCCCACCTTTGCATGATGTCTGTCTTCACTGTGTTCCATGGTATAATGCCGTGGAAATTCTATTGTACACTTTGAATAATAAGAGCCCTCTGATGCCGTGGCAGCTCTCGGCAAACAATGGCTTGTGCTGCAAGATCTTGCTCAAAAAGTGTCAAGAAAAATCAGAGTAGGACAGCCAAACTTTTTAAAGCACAGTTCAGCATCAATTTAAAACATTGAAGGACATCAAAGGTAAATGTATACAAAAATAAGTACGCAAAATGAAAGGTTTGCATCTATTGATTTGGACTGGTCAACAATCTTCTGAAATGCGCAGCAGCCTTTTTAAGCTCATTTCAAACTGTTCGCAACATCCTTTCAAGATGGAAACAACATAAGTCACTTTGGAATAAGTCAGGAAAGTAACTTGTAAAGGGACTGAAACACTCAATACAGCATATTGAACTAATTTCAACCATAAACCTACAAAAAGTACATGAATTAGAAAGTAAATAAAATAAAACTTTCCTTATATATAGAGACACACTGTTACACAATACAGCATGTTTCTTAAATGTCAGAAACTTGACAAACGAAGGACTTTTAAGCGCAGTTTTATACCTTAAGACCACATTATGTTACAGAAATCCACAATTTAAAGAAAGTCTTGATTAAAAGTAGGAAAATTACAACTGTGTGCTTTGGTGAATAATTTGTTGCACATTAAAATGCTTCAGAAGTGACTATAGCTCTAAAATAAAGGACATTCTACACACATTTAAACCATAAACGGGCACCATTCAATAACAAATGATAAATGACTGTTATCCATGCTTTTCAAGATATGAGCTGAACTTCAGACAGTTTTATGTTTTTTCCTTTAACGTGCAAGAGCAAACTTGAGACACGAGCACTGCGTGGTTCAACTCAAGTGACTTCGCAACAAGCAGCAGTTTGGCAGATACTTCACATTTCATCCCAAAAGAGGCTTCAAGCTGTGTACTGCCCACTCCCACACGACGTTTACTGTAAATGAAAACGTAAACACAGTCACATACCTGTAGTTTCGCCTCGGGAGGGTCCGTTTAGCTTCACGCTGACAATTCAAAGCAATATAGACGAGCTAGCATGTAGCATCAGCGTCACTGTGTTCTTTAGTCAACGGGTCTTTGAACACAAATTGGTGGAGCAGCACAGGTAAACAGACACAAGATCACTCACGGGCAAATTTTCTTTACTCCCTGCAAGGAATGACTATTATTACTGCAGCTTACTGAGAAGTGACCGTCACCATCACCTATTATACTGCCCCAGGTGGCCGAGGTGCACACCAGACAGAGGAGCACAATATCTATTGAAATGGAGAAAAAAAATGCAAAACTTTTGAATACTTTACATTGTACTTAATCATGTAATTAAAAAAAAATCTAATACATCATCATCCACAGCTATTTTTTTTTTTTGTCTTATTCGTTTTGGAGTGGAGGGTTGTCTGCAACAGATTACTGGCATTTCTATCAATTTGAAAGTGCGAAAGATATTTTGACATATGCGTGTTTTGAGTTGCGTGAGCGTGCTCATGGAAGATTTCAAACTCGTATCGCAAGGCACCACATTTCACAGAAAAGTGAGCAAACTGTCTGACGCGTGTCAGAATGGTCGGCATAGGACAGAAAATCTTAATAAAGAACTATTCTGATCGATAAAACGGCCGATCTGAAGCGGATGTAAACAAAGTACAACCTGCGAGGTCAACCGGGTCCAGAAATGACACACACACACCACCAAAGTCACTCGTAAAAACACAATTCCAGAGTAGACACCACAGCCAACTGTAATTATAGATAAAAGATCTGCACTCTGTTACAGGTCATTTTGCTTCATAAATGACAAAAGTCCAAATACAACAGCATTCTCCAACAGAAACCGCATTGTCTCAGCGGCAAACCTCAAATAAAAGAAGCTTTAGAGCGCCGGGTGAATTAAAGCCATTTGACTGATTGTGCCTGCCAGTGTATGTGTGCGTGTGTGGCGCACATCCACAGGGTGTGTTGGGTCGCAGAGAGAGGCATGCGAAGGGAAAACATGCTTGCTGTTTAAACCCATTAGTTTGTTAGCGCCTCACAGGCTTTTTCCCACACCGATGGGGATATTTGCCTGTGGAAACTTGAAGGGAAAAATCAACTTTGGTTCACCCCTCTAAGAGACCACCCGTTTGCCACCTGCGTCGTGCCGTCATTACCGAAGTGCATTTATGTCACTGTCCCGGCATAAAGACTCGATTCAGCCACCGGCGCTTTTTAAAGCTTTCCGTTCTGCTCTTCTTCCCCTGCAGGGTCTATGCGCTGTGGGCCTTTGTGGAGGTCGCGACCTCCGTGACCAAGCCCGCCAAGAGGAAGGTGAGTCATGAGCTCCTCACACATTGCATTCATTGACTTTGCTCTGTGGCGAGATGAAAGGTGAAGCCATCAAACGAGTCACTTCGCAGTTGTTTCCCCCCATCCCACAATAATCAAAAGAGCGCATTCAAAGCCCGCCGCTAACCCGGCGACGTGGCCCGGCGCAATCAAAGTGGGAGACCGTCGACAAATTGCAGTCCGTACGTCGCAACCGCACACTCGGCGGTTGACCCCTGCACATCTACCAAAAAATATACCGGAAAACCGTGACCCCCTGCTGTTCTTATCTGGGGAACAATGTTTTTAGGCGGCGCATCTATCTTTATTATTTATGAAAGCACAAACAGCCAAGTGCCATTTTCAAGGAGGAATAAGATTGCCTTGGCCAATCTTAGCTGGCTTATGCTAATACTAAAACTAGATCTATTCATTGACTGCACTCGACCAGCGACAGAGACTCTCCACACTTGGCTTTTTGAGCCACATGTGAATATAAAATGACAAAAGTAATTAAGTATTATTTAAAAATTACTGTACATATTTGGTGTATTATAAGCTCAGCTGGTAAAGCGTTGGCCTCACAGTACTGATGTCCCGGGTTCAATCCCGGCCCCACCTGTGTGGAGTTTGCATGTTCTCCCCGTGCTTGCGTGGGTTTGCTCCGGGCACTCCGGTTTCCTCCCACATTCCTCCCCGTGACCCTTGTGAGGATAAGCGGCAAAGAAAATGGATGATCGATAAAGTCAGGACAAGTGACGTGAAGTGTATCACTGATCCAAAAGAACACAGTACTAAATTCCTAGTATGCCGTTACATGAACATTCCTTAGATTTCGTAGCCTCGTTTTTAGGGACATTTTCAGACCCCTTAGAAGAGCCTGGCAAGGAGGACAAAAAACAAAACAAACACACCCGGAAAAAAAAAGAAACAAGAAAGAGGACAATGGGAGGGCACAAGAAACAAGACAGTGGATAGACAATCTTTTATTGTTGATACACAAACATGAAATCTGTCACTTATATTGTATCCACTAAATAACTTCAACTTTAAATAAGCTCAAAATTTGCAAACATGTTCAGAATGATGAAATCGTTTTAGGCTGATGCAGATTCTGATACTTGGCATCATAAAATTATCAAAACATCGGCCGTTTTTTGGACGATTTGAAAAGGGTTAATATCGGCTGAAATAATTGGCTAGCATACTAACGTAATTGGTCGGACCCTGTCACACAACCACGTTTAAAAAAACAAAACAAAACATGGAATGGAAAGCAAAAATGTAAAAAGTTCTGACACCGGAGTGGAAAGTTGGCTTCATTTTTGTTGCCTTTTTTTTAGGGGTGGGTGGGGACAACAAGCCTGCTAGCAGGGGCCCTCATTAGTGAGATTCTCGAACCCTCGACGTGTCATAGCAATGTCTTTGAGGGTAAGCAATTGTGTCGTTGATATCGATTAATCTCAGCTGTCTCTTGGAGCCCCCCTCCTAGCCACCACCTAGCAACAGCTAGTTAGGGGCCCGACATGGGGGATTCCCGACACGTTGTCATTGCAGTGGCTTTGTTTTGCCGTTGATATGAGCCAATGTGTCAGCCAACTGGGGGGGCCGCCCCCCTTCGGCTCGGGCCCCTCGGGAATTGCTGGGGTCTCCTGCCCCGTTGCGCCGTCTTTGCACGTATCCTAACACCCCTGCACAAAGTAGCCCATTGAGCGCCATTCGGAAACATCATCAACAGATATACATTTTTCAAATTCATCTTTTCCACTTTTGTGAGACCAGTTTCTTGCCACAATGTATGTCACCATGCGTCTGTGCTACCAAAGGCAAACTGCTACATCCTGGCCATCACGCACCGTCCTCCATGAACCAGGAAGTGCCTACAAACAATCATAAGAATGTCCAATTTTGTTCAATTTGATAAGAATTTACTTCTGCTTTTATTCATGTAAGTCTTCGTCCTGGCCCAGAATGCAAGTGGACCGTTAATTTCTACACCATTACTCTGGATGAACAAAAAAAAAGTGTCTTACTAACAACAAAATTACAAGTCTATATATGGTGCTCTTCTTTTTTTGTTAGCAACCTTGGCTTTTCCATCTTCTGTAATTCTTGGTGGATTATTGTCTTTTTTTTTTTTTAAGTCCACTGTAGTTGTCTATAATGCGGCCCTTTGTTGTCTTGCTCTTTACGGAGATGATGGCGCCCGGACCAACCCGCGAACACGAGCGAGCTCGTGATTTAGCCGACCGTACGTGACTTTTTGAGTCATTAATCCGTTTTTTCCTGTCGTGAGGCCCGTATCTGTCAAGGAGCCACAGTGACGGCTTTGTGATCGTTGGGTCAAAGGAAAGAAGAAAAAAAAAAAAGGTGGGCTGCCGGTCTAGCGGTACAGTGTTGGAGGACTCTAAGCAGTAGCAAGTAGCAGGAGGTCATTGGCGGCCTCCTTCAGGGTCACTGCCCACTGCTCATTAATGCTCCAGCTATGTGGCAGCTGTGTGTTTGATGTCACTCATTGCAACACACACACACACACACACACACACACACACCACACACACACACACAGTCATTAGGCCTGTCCGCTCTGACCCCCCCCCCCTCCCCCGTGCACCTCCAAACCCATTTCTCCTTTCGCTTTCCTTTCTCTCCCGCCATTTCACCTCCAACTTGTCATTTGCATTCCAGCAACACAGGGGAACGGCCTCGGGTGGTAACTGCGAACCATTGAGAACATTTGATCAAACACTAAGTTCTAAGGAAAACTAGTGAAGACGTTCAACACCTGGGTCATTACCGTCATAAAGTGGCTTTGGTGTCGTCAGGATGTTTAACGTCTTTAGTTGGATGTACTGGAGATGCATTTGATAACACAGCACGCACTAAAAACATTTGCGCTCGGATTTGTTTGCAAACTTTGTTGCCTGAAAGGTACTTTAGTCATCCTTGATGATAATAAAAGCTGCGCACGGTGGCGAACTGGTTCAGGGAGGGTGGAAAGTGGGAGGTCAGCCAGAGGGAGGACTTGTGTGTGTCTGTATCTGTATATACAGTTCCAAAGAAATTCTGTAGGAGTACTGCAAAGGATCTTGAGATGTTCGGTCATTGTTCGACCTTGTGGAGCTTAATTTTTAGAGGTTTTGGTTTCATGGTGAGTCATCAAAAAGTGCACGAGTGACAAAAATTAGAATCCGGCTAGTACTCAGGTGTCCAACTCAAGGACCGGGGCCAGATCCGGCCCGCCGCATGATTTTATGTGGCCTACGATGGCAAATCATGTGTATCAACTTCCATTACTTTTTAAAAAATCTGTACTAAAATTTCCAATTTTCATATGATAAATGATAATGTTAGGATTTTGCAAGCATTTTAGTGTTGCCAAACAACAATAGTATAAAAACCCCTTCCCTTTGATTTCCGATTCCAAAACTAGTTTATAAATGTCATGTTTATGATGAGACGGTTTAAGATTTTTATTGTTTTACAGTCATAACAACCCTCTGAGGGAAACCCTAAGTACAATGTGACCCGCTACAAAAAAAAAAAAAAAAAGAGTTGGACACCTCTGTTCAAGTATATCTGGTTCAAATTTGAGAAATTTGACAAAAATCTCTACATTCACTTTTGAAGGACCCCTGAAAATGGTCACTTAAACCAAGATGGACTTATGTCTTTTTGGGAATGCGTTATTGAGATTTTTAGCGAAGAGCTACAGTGGACATTCCTACCAAAGGCCATGCAGCTTTAGGGAAAGTGGCTTTGCTGCCTAAATCTTTAGAACAATTGAAAAGTGTGCTACTAAGACAGCTTTGGGGAGTTTTAGAATAATGCCTAGCCTTCAAAATTGTCATTTGTCTGACGAATAACAACAGAAAAACTGACAATTTCAAGATGGACTTTGAATCACATGTTCCTGTCCAAATAATAAGAAAGCCCATTTAACATAATTTTTAATGGCAGATGAAAGATGGAGGTGAAGGGAGGGCAGGGGAGCCAAGTTCTTCCTTGAATTATATTGCGTTTCTGGCACTCTACTTTTTTGTTGCCTTATGTAGAAGTGTATTCCACAATGCAAGCGTTGACTTACTCAATGCTCAGCAACACTCAACAAGTGTAACTTTCAAATCAGGCCTTCACAATAAAAATATGCCGGTATGATAACAATTTCACCACACTTTGTTTGGCCACAAGGTTTTTTTTTTATTTAGCAGTTGCACTCAAACTGTTTTGTGCATGTTTGCTTCTGGGTGACGATGGGGCCAAAGAAAGTGTGGTGGAATTGTGTCAAGCAAACTGAATGCTTTTATTTTGAAGGTCTGACTTCTGACAGGATGTTTTGCCCAGTTGCTGCACACTAAGGAGGTTATTACCTTGAGTTGTTAATCTCATCTTGCATTGTAGAATACACTTTACCATCTGCTGAGCCCTATTTTTTTTACACAGCTTACAAAATGCTTCAGACGAACGCGCATCGATTCAAGAAATACGTTTTTCTTGCGCATATAGCAAAAGTGGTGCCACGCTGGCCCAGCTGGTAAAGTGTTGGCTTCACAGTTCTGAGAGCTCGGGTTCGATCCCGGCCCTATCTGCGTGGAGTTTGCATTTTCTCCCCGTGCTTGTGTGGGTTTTCTCCGGGCACTCCGGTTTTCCACCCAATTCCTTGTAACACGCAACATTAATTAGACACTCTGTGTGATTGTGAGTGCGACTGTTGTCTGTCTCCATGTGCTCTGCGATTGGCTGGGATAGGCTACAGCACTCCCCGTGAACCTCATGAGGATAAGCGGCAAAGAAAATGGAATGGATGGATATACAAAAACTGGGTCAAATGTTTGGCTAAGATATTTAAAAAAAAAACAAACAAACTGAAATCATAATCATCGTATACAATTGCCTTTTTTTTTCCATTAATGAAGAAATGACCCGCCGAGGTCCAGGAAATGCACATGTGTGCAACGTGTTGACACACACACACGTATTGACACACTCGACAGGCTTTTAGCAAGCGGGGCAGGGAAGTGGAGCATTCATCTTTTTGTCAATGGAAACTTTTGTCCCTCTGTCATATTTGCCGTTGTGCCAAGGAGGCCAGCGAGCGACTTGTTATGAAACGACGTTTATCTTTTCACACCGCACAGGAAAAAGAGCAAAGGCCAGCCTGGCGCTCGCTCCGAACACGTCATAACACAACATACACACACACATGAAAACACACGCACATACATGTACACGAACACCTATACACAGGCACACACACACACACACACACACTGGACTTTACACTCATCTGCTCCCAAGCTGCTTGCCTGGCAGGTGACTCAATCCTCCCCAATCTCCCTGATTTACCAAAGCTTGAGGATTTTCATTTTGGCCTCAGAAGGAAGGAAACTCGTGAGACTGAGGATCATCAGTGGACTCATTGACTTAGGGGCCGAGTCAAAAGTATTGGGACACCTGGCCGTTTGCCGATATTATCAATTACACTATTCTGGGAAGTACTTCTATGCAGTTTTTGAGCGAATTTTTCTCGTTTGTGGTTCATTCTAAGGGTGTTTCATGGGGGTTTTCCCACAGTAAACATCCAAGCATGCCTTTATGGGGCATTTGCAGATCATTTGCCAAATGACGTACCACAGTGTAGAAATAGCTTCGCATGATGGTGGCAATTCACCGGGAAAGCCAAAATATTTCCAAACCATGGGGGTCATTTTGCAACTTCAAAAAGAATATAACAAATCGCAATGTCTCCACTACAGAGCAAAACTAATTAACGTGCCACAACAGCATGTCTATGATCACTAACACGAGATTAGCTCATTCACGATAACCCACCTGTATGTATTTTAATGCCCCCACAATTTGTCAAGGCAAGATATACATGACCTTCTACGCCCACAGCTGAGGCCCAAAAACGCAAACTGACAAATGGTTAGCTGGTTCACAATTCGTAGCTCACAACATCCAACTTAACACTCTCAATCACTGACTCCAACAGCACACGTCACCTTTTAAAGCCACACACACTCAAAGTCCAGGATATTGATAGTGTGGAGCACGAAGATATCGACCCCATGGTTTCCACACTAATACATCATATGCACATTTTATTGTTAAATAATTTAAAATCTTTTTTTTTTGTCCGATTAGAAATATATCTAAAAAAATATTGGATAACTGTAACCCTAATTTAGATTTACATTTGTAGCTTTCTATTTTATGTGTCCAGTCCCTGTGGGTTATTAATCTATTCAAGGGCAACTTCTCAATACATATGGTGGAATTCACATTACGTAATCACATTTTTGTCATGCGTATTTACTTTTTTCAAGGGTTGCTGTGGCCTGCCCTTTTTTTTTTCCAGTAAGTTATTAATCATCGTGTGACACTTCTCCTTTTGAACCAGTTTACCTGGAGCTATTGTTATAAACCTTCCGCTTTGGGTTCTAAGACACAAATCCCTGATATGAGGTTTCTCTTACTGGGCTCTGATTGATTCCCGTAGACTAAACACTTATTAGTCCTCTAATGAAAATAACAGTTGCGGGTCCATTTTCAGATGTTCTGCTTGGAAACCCAGCAACTGACCTTTGGATTAAACACATTTTCATACCAGAGCAACACAAACACGCAAGTCTGTCTTGTATATATGTCAATGATGACTTTTTAGACCAGATTAGCTGGCGTGAGAAATTCAGTGACGTTATTCAGAAAAATATCACATATTGTAAGTATTTCCTGCTTCCTTCCATCCGCACGTTTCATAAATTTGGAGTGTAAACAGTGACTGTAAACATCTTTCCTGGAATGATATGTCATCACGTGATATGTTTTGGCACAGCAAAGATTTCATTTTTTATTAAAATATGCGCTTACGACAGACTATTTGCTCTGATTGCACAAGAGGCGTTGACAGTGGAATTCAAGGATTGTGCAAAAGTATTGGGCCGGCACGAGGTTTGTGCTGAAAAGACACGCGATTTGATCAGCCACGGAAGCAGTGATGCTTTTGCCAGCCATCTTAATTTTAGTTTCTGTTTTGTTTTGGACAAACAACACACGGTAGTGCAACTGGTTAGAGCCTTAGTCTCACATTTCTGAGCACTGGGGTTCAGATCCGGGCCCTGCTTGTGTGGAGTTTGCATCTTCTCTCCATGCCTGTGTGGGTTTGCTCCGGGCACTCCGGTTTCCTCCCACATCCCAAAAACACGCAACATTAATTAGGCACTCTAAATTGCCCCTAGTTGTGATTGTGAGTGCGACTGTTGTCTGTCTCCATGTGCCCTGCGATTGGCTGGCAACCAGTTCAGGGAGTACCCCGCCTCCTGCCCAAAGATAGCTGGGATAGGCTCAAGCACTACTACGACCTTCGTGAGGATAAGCGGCTCAGAAAATGGATGGATCGATGCTTTGTTCAAAATTCTGACTAGTTTGTCATATTTGAGTTATTTCTCCATTTTTGCCAACAAAAACCTCAAAAAGGTTTGTGTATCGTGACTCACATAATTTCGATAAAATACCATGTCAAAAAAAAAAGACTTAACTGTCAAATAAGCAAAACAAAAACATTTTGATAGCTTATTAACCACAGGAATGGCACCGACACTTGTACTTTTGTTTCCTAATCTTTCTTTGTGAGCAATGGCCAAAGTGATACTGAGTTTCTTTGTTTTGGGGGTTCACCGCAGCCCCCCTCATTCTCACCCCCCCTAACCCCTGGCTGCCCCGCCAAAAATCCCTGCATGCTTAAGCCACCTAGCAGCCTATTTACCCTAGGAGTTATGTGGAGAAACTATTAAGGTTATTATGAAATTTATCACAAACAGATTTTGGAGTTTTTCCCATCCAGTCTCATCAACGAAAACCCGCACACATCATCATGTTTTCAGTCGTTAAAGAACCATGTTTACCTCATCATGCCAGTTATGTTTTGGTTGTGAATAAACAGGCAGCTCAACAAAATTATTTTGTCATCGTTAATGAAAACAACACAACATGGAAGAAGCCATTTAACTTTGGTGGGAATCTGAATAAAGAGGAATACAGGAATATATTTGCACAAGACATTCAATTGGTTCTCCCAGACTCCAAAATCATGTATGTTAGGTCCATTGACGACTCTAAATTTTCTTCTGGGGTGAATGTGAGTGATTTTTTTTTTTTTTTGGTCTCCTGTATACTGTATGCCCCCTGCGATTGGTTCACCCTTCCTCTTACCCAAATTCAGCTGATCATCTCCAGCTCACCAGCAACCTGAACAAGGACAAGCCATACAGAAAATAAATTGATTTCAATTAAAAAGCCCAGAATGGTAATAATCTTTTTTCTCTGCGTATGTGGCAGGTGGCAGGGCGGAGATCCAGACAGGTGTTTGAGGCGGAGCCCGTGGAGGGGGTGTGGTCCGTGTGGACCGAATGGTCCGATTGCTCCCAGTCATGTGGCGTGGGCGTGTCACAGAGAAGCAGGAATTGTCTGCCGCCTCCGCTGATCTCACCTCCCGTCTCCTACTCGGTGCCCAACTGGGGCGGGCCTCTTCCAGCGGGAGTTGGGGGTCCGATCATTTCTCCCATGCGCCCCTACAATCCTTCACGTCAACACCCGCCTCATAACCAACTACCCAACGCCAACCAGGGGGTGTCACTTTATCGGAATACCCCGCCAGAGGGCGACGCGGGGCTGACCAATCCGTCGTCACCTTTCCATCAAGCTGAATACCCCGTGGGCCATCAGAACCGAGTGTCTGTGTACCGATCGCCTTACCGCGCTCCCTCACGTGCCTACAATCAACAGCAACGTACCGCCAGGAGGCCCAGCAACCCTGGAGCTTTGAGGGCCGGAGGAGGAGGCAGCAGAAGGTCGGTCAGCACCAGTCGGGAAAGTTTGCCTGTCAGGAGGTGAGTGGAATCCAACACGGACACACTGCTGGTCTAAGCGCCCACATTCAATTTTCATTTCATTTGGAGATGAGGTAAAGGGAAAATGTAAAAGAAAAAACAGTTTCTCCCATTATGAAAATATAACAATCTATTGAAAAAATATGTCCCTGGCTCAAACTGCAACTATCATTAAAAAAAAATCACAAATTCTAAAGTTAGCGTTTTAGTCGCATTTCAACATTATTAACTTTCATACAAGTGTAAAAATGAGTTAAATACTGTCACAGTAAAACTTTTAACTTTTATTCCAAATGATGAAAGCATAATGCAAAAATAAGACACCTCACCAATCCACTTTTTAATATTGAGAAGGACTATAGAAATATTACAGCGATGGTCAACCTTATCTTTGATTACAAGTGAACGACGCGGAATGTCATGCTCGGAAATCTTTTACTTCCTGTGTATTCTTCTCTAACTCCCTTTTGTCCTTCCTTTGGAATACTGTTTCCCAAAAAGTAAAACGCATGGAGATGTTAAACGTGATGTTGGTTCAAAACAAATTTGTGATACTCAGCGGCTTATTTTCCCAAGGAGGTTGTTGTATTCCAAATTGTGGGCTGATGTTTGTGCTCCGATGAGCTCAATAAACAATTTTTTAAAAGTGTTTTCCAGAAGCAGGAGATCATTGTGACACAACTCTAATGCTGATTTAGATCAAGTACACTTAATGCAAGATATGACATTTGCTTTGCGAAGCATCCACGCGGTTGTCTGCAAAGTGACACAGGAAATTAGATGTGCAGGGCTTGCATAAGGCATCAGCGCTCTGGAATGGCTGAGTGGACTCCATTTATTAAGTTCCTGTCAGGATCCAGAGAAGGATCAGTATCCTCCAAAAAGATCAACGGTGTGGTCTTTGGGTTACTTGGTGACCATGAAGAGTTTGTAACAGCAGTCAAAAATAACTCTGTAATAAATAAGTGCTTGGACTTTAGTTTTGACATTGGGGAGCATTTGTTATGAAGTCCGGGGCCATTAAACCATTGCAAATTGGACCGATGCCCCTCTTAGACTCTGAGTTATGATATTATTGTGTTCTTACTATATTATTACCGGGGGGCAGTCCAGTGACATAAAATGAAGTCGACTCAAATTGATGGAATAAATCCATCCATCCATTTTCTGAACTGCTTATCCTCACAAGGGTCATGGGAGTGCATGGAAACTCCACACAGTGGACAAGATCTGAACCCCAACCATACGCTAATGCTCCTAACAGGCATGCTTCTGGTAAAATACATAAATAGGTAACTCTAAATTGGTGCCTTAAGTCAACACCCGCCTCATAACAACTTCAGTCACTAGTTTAGAACTTGAGACTTGCTAGGCAGTAAGAATTATGAAGGAATCGATTTTATTCTAACTTGCTGTTAATGAAACTTGTCTACGTGGCAACTCACCAGCTGCAAAGTGCTGCAACACATCACAGCAGGCCCACAACCACTACTTAATCTGTCACTATAAAATTCACAAAGACAAGTCGGTCTCGCGTTAACTTCATTTTTTAGCGTACCGATAAACGGTCAAACATGTACTAAGTGTCATGTTTGTCGTACGTTTAATTGAGAAAACAAAAAAGTAGCTTGGCGCTCAGCTCCTTGCTAGAGAACTGCAAGTTGTGTAGAAAGTATTGAAACAGAACAGTTGGACATCTGCATTCAAATGATTAGAAAAGGATAAATTGGATGCATTTTCAGGTTATTCTGAAGGTTATTCTGAAATTTGAACATCCCAAATTCTTTTGACCAATGAACTTGAACAATTTCTTGTTTCGTTCCATCGCAATCACAGTGGACACTCTTTTCTTTGTCTCGCAGGTCTTCGCCCATCCGTCCAGGTCAGTTTGGTTACGGCAAAGTCCCTTTTTCCCTGCCTTTGCACCGACCCAGTCGTCAGGCTCGCCACACTGCTAACGGCACAACGTCGGCACCCAAACTAGCTGCCAGTGATGAGGATAATGATGATGATGATGATGATGAAGAAGACACAACCACCGGCGCCCCCGCTCCTACAGCGATGCCACAGGCCAGAAGCGAACACAGGCGTGTCCGAGTCCCACCGTCTCCTCACCTCCTCACACGTTCCCCTTCTTCGTCATCATCAGTCCTCGCCAGTCATCGCCGCTTCGATTGGCGCGCTGTCACCGCTCCGCCGCCACCTGTTTCATCTCACTCGCACCCCAACTCACAGGCCCCCAGTCCCCCTTTCCCCTACTCCTCGCCTCTGCACCGACCCTTGCACAGGGAGTGGGCGCCTCACCCGGGATTTGGAGCCGAGGCCCAGCAAGCCAGCAACATGTATCTGCTTCAGCAACCACATGGACAACACATTGGGGAGGAGGCAGGTGGCCTAGGTGGAAGAACACCGCAGAACTACAAATGCTCTGGTCCTGAGAAGGAATATCGCAGGTGCTTCTTGCAGGTAAGATAGTCAAAAATCTACTACAGCCTTGAATAGATCCCCTAGTGGTAAATAAAAAATCAAATAGACTGCTAACTTTTCTGTCGCGGACCGGTACCGGTCCATGAGACATTTGTTACCTGGCCACAGAGAGCGAATGACCAATTTATGTACTTTTTGCTGTATCGCGTTCACTGAACCTGAACGTTCATGCTGTTTAAATATGGAAGGAAGCTGCCCTAGAAAACCAAAGAAAGGTGGAGCCGAGATTTAAACCCAGAACCTTTCAACTGTGAGGCAGACGTGATCACGTGCTGCCCCTTTCAAAAAATAACAAAATAATTTCACAAACATTTACGTATGAACATTAGAGTGAACTACTGAGGCCATTTAATTGTTTGCTGTGGATTAGTTCAACTTCGTTCCAAAGAGGTTTACAAATAAAACACTCTCTCCCGATCAATGATTCAGGCTAGTGTAGTATTTGCGAAAATGTTGCATGACCCTTTTTTTTTTTTTTTTTTTAGCTTCCACTTCAGTGTACTGTGTGTGTGTGTGTGTGTGTGTGTGTGTATGTGTGTGTGTGACCCATAATCCTGATTAACATTAATGCGCGCAGTGTGTTGAAGGCTGGTGGCATTAAATAGCGTGTGTGAAGGTCAACAGAATGTTTTTGGAAGGTTTGATCATTCCCTAGCGCCAAGACTAGCCTGTTGTCCATGAGCACTGAAATGGAACCTGTGAAATCTGTGTGTGTGTTTGGATGAAGACCAGAATACACACATCTGCTTTGAGGCTTTGCTAGTGATGGTACACAGTAGGGGGCGGGGGTGGACGTGATAGATATGTGCCAAATTGTGCTGTGGTGTGCTGTTGTGTCTGGGACTTGCTCCATATATGGGAGGCTGTTGTAATGTACTGGGGGAGGGAGACGATGACCGGACAGGCAGGTGACGAAGCGAAATTTACCTCGCCATAACTGCGCTTTCGTCGAGACAAGAATGCCACGCTCGGAAGCTCCCGCAGTTAAAAGGGACATTTAAGGAGGACAAAGACAAAAAGGTTTCCAATTACACTTGGAAGAGGTCCACGGGATGGGGGAGTGATATCCAATGGAAAGTGCTACAAGTCAAAGGACAAATGTAGTCCTTTTATCAGGGATGCTTACCATATTTGGGAACCTAAGAATGTGTTAAAAATAGAATCTGCATGCCTCACTGGCTATTGATGGTTGGTACTGCAAAGTATTATGAGGCACTAATTTATTTCTAGTGCCCAGTGAGTTAAAGTCCCAAAGGCGCCAAGTCGAGAAGACATAGGTGAAGTAAATAAGCAAGTTTAAGTATACAGCGCCCTGCGATTGGCTGGCAACCAGTTCAGGGTGTACCCTGCCTCTTGCCCGTTGACAGCTGGGATAGGCTCCGGCGCTCCCGTGACCCTTGTGAGGATAAGCAGCTAAGAAAATGGATGGATAAGTATACAGCTGTGGACACTTCAGACGTATACTCCATAGTCTAATATTTGCTGTTCCGGCCCTCAGTCTAATTTTGAGTAAACTTAACAGACATGCTCGGAAGTACAGTAACAGTATATCCACAAAGTATTAACAGCGCTCCCCATTTTATGGCAAGTTTTTTTTTTATGATCTTTGAAAATATACTGTATGTACAGTATATGTATGTATAGAGTGCGTGTGTGTATGTCCAGTATATACAGTATGTATTTATTTTACTTCTACTTACTTAGTTCAAAATTTTTAATCGTGAACTATTTCAGTTGCTCGCTCCTTTTTGGAACAGGAAACTGGACTTTGAACTAGTTTGCGCAGAAAATGAACTTCTTTCGCAACAGCGTTGGTAACCACTTCAAGTTTTTGTAGTCATGAGCAGCAGTTGAAGAAAGCTCATTGTGGATTTTTGCGCATTACTTTTGATCTATTATGATCTTCTCTTTTGTTTCTAAGGCATAAAAAGAAGCTTTTCCACCATATTGAGTTACTTTGGCTGTAACTATCCTTGAAACAAAGCCAATAGATTTTTTAAAAGTTAAAAAAAAATCTTCCCACCATGTCAAAGTTGTACGTTTTCATTTCAGCCAAGGTCACAGATTGTTAGTTCCTGACTTAATCCTCAAAATGACGGACGGCCGCACCATTTTATGACTAACAGCACAACATTACAAAGCATTTTCTTGTAAACACAAGTGACGTGCATCCCCCCTCAGGCACGCTGCCACTAAAAGCAGTGACGTGCATTAAAAGTATCATCTGTCGTCCACTTTCCCAGCGATCGATCGTGCGTGTGGCCTGACGTGATGCACAAATACGATCAAGATGAGGAAAGTGAGCCTTGCATATCTGATCCCAGGGACAAAAATAGTGGCGGAGAAGCACGCTTGTGTCATTGAAGTGAGTTCAGCAGATAAGGAGACGTTACAAAGCTTCCTGTCAAGTGGAAGTGGGCTCTTGAAGTCGTGGGTTGGGTGCCCGCTTGGCACGCTTGGGCTCTTGACTTTCCTCTGTTAAGATAATTCAGCAACTGCGCCCTCTCTGGCCCGCTTTCATCTGCTTTCATCCTCTTCTCATGTGCGACGGGCCCCGTCGGGAAACACGTTTAGTCTCTGGCACCGGCTCTAATCGCTGTCCTGTGAAGCCTGAGCGTTGCGCTGCATATTTAGACCGCTTTAGCCTCGGCACAAGCCTCGTTTGTTTCACCTTTACTGGTTCACGTTTCAACTTTCCATCTGACGTGGCAAAAAGAACTCACACTCTGTATACTTGTTAAAAAAAAAAAAAAACTATAAAAGTAGAAGTACTGATTCAGTTGTTGTATTTAAGTGGGTCTATAAAGTGAGTTCAGAGATTGTTTGTTTAGAGACTACTGCTGAAAAATTACAAAGACTGAGAATTATGTAGTACTCAATTGTGACGACATAGCATTAGTTAAACTGTTTTCCATTTTAGTTTTCCAGATGTTTTTTTTTTAACATGGCTAAAATGGCCCCAGGTGACGTTTTCACACCAGTAGTTGTTTAGTGTAATCGTGACTATGTAGCTAGCTATGCCTGCACCCCGAAAATGATAATGCTTTAAACTGCCTCATCCATCCATCTACCTCTTTTCTTAGCAGCTTATCCTCACAAGGGTCGCAGGAGTGCTTGTGCCTATCCCAGCTGTCAACAGGCAGGAGGTTGGATACACCCTGAACTGGTTGGCAGCCAATCACAGAGCACATCGAGACAAACAACCACACTCACAATCACACCTAGGAGCAATTTAGTCTCCGATTAATATTGCTTGTTTTTGGGATGTGGGAGGAAACCGGAGTGCCCGGAGAAAACCCATGCAGGCACGGCGACAACATGCAAACTCCACACAGGCGGATCCGGGGTTGAACCTTTGACCTTTATTGTTCTATTGCTGTTCAATAAACGGCTAACAGTTAATCGCTGACTGTGGTGTTGAGTCATATGAGGGCATAACAGCAAGTTATTATACAGTAAAAGCAAAAGAACCATCACTTGGCTTGTGTGTATGTGTGAGTGAAGCAAAATGTGACACTTCTGATTATCTACTAGTTATGTGTCATAACACAGCCCGTCTGAGGCCCAAACACACCCAGCGGTGTGTTTTTGCTGTTAACGTGGAAATGAGAAGTTTGTGTGCGTGTTCAGTGTCAGAGTGCAAGAGGGGTGGGGGTGGGGCGGGGGTGCCGCAGTAAAGTAGCAGTGAAAGGGGGTTCTGTTTTGGGGAGGATTAGCAGTAGCGAGGTGGTGAGTTCAAGGTGAAGCGCAAATAAAGAGGAGAACAGTGACTTGAAAGCAAGTGCGGAGAAGAAGTGGAAGACATCTGCGCTGTAAAGTTACAAAAGAAATGAAATCATGGAGTAATACTGAATACAGTTAGAATTGATTAGTTTCAGAATTGGGAAGTTCAGGCTTTACAGCAGCAAGTGGGGAGTACAGCAGCACTCTTTAACAATAACCCGAAGATTAAAAAAGTATTGCTCTGCAATTGACTGGCGACCCGTTCAGTGTGGACCCCACCTCGCTGGTCGATATAGACTCCCGCAACCGTAGTGAGGATAAGCGATATGCAAAATGGATGACTGAATGGATGGATCTTGTACATATTTACAACATCAAACCATAAGTAGTGTAATCCAGTTGTGCCTTGAGATATGCGAGTTTCGTTTGTTGCATGACAACGCTTGCATTGAAATATACTTCATGCCATTAGTTTGTTCTGGATGATAAACATTTTTTGTAATATCTGCTTTAACAAGACAAAATTATCACAAAAAAAAACTTTTTTTCTTTTGCTTTAATTCAGTGGGTATTGTGCCACTCCTACTGGTCTGCATGCCTTGGCCACCGGGGGGCAGTGACACAGACATACACATGTACAAAAAAGGTGGTATGTGAGCTGCAGTTATAGTCCTTTTTCACAGAGGATATATCTCCATCCATCCACCATTTTCTTTGCCGCTTATCCTCACCAGGGTCGCGGAGGAGTGCTGCAGCCTATCCCAGCTGTCAACGGACAGGAGGAGGGGTACACCCTGAACTGGTCTCCAGCCAATTGCAGGGCATATGGAGACAGACAACAGTCTTGCTCACAATCACACCTAGGGGCAATTTAGAGTATCCAATTAATGTTGCATGTTTTTGGATGTGGGAGGAAACCGGAGTGCCCGGAGAAAACCCACGCAGGCGTTGGGAGAACATGCAAACTCCACACAGGCGGGGCCGGGATCGAACCCGGGTCCTCAGAACTGTGAGGCCAACACTTGCCCCTTGAAGATAAATATGTGTCTGTGAATATTGTTGTATTACATATGTGGAAACAATTTGGTCATCTGAATTTCTGGTTGAGAACGAATATTCATCCTTTGTCACGAGTTGAAAACATCCTTGAAAGTTCTGACGCAGTTTCATGAAAGTATTGGCTTGGACTTCAAGTGTCTTGTGTTCGGCGTCACTGAAATGGTCCTTAAATGGAAATCAGAGTAGGTGACCGATTGAGTCGTGCCCTCTTTGTGGACGCAGGGCGGGGGACGGTGTGAGACTTGTGCTTTGTGGAGAATCAAACGGCGGGACGGAGCGCGTCAGTCGCAATGGAATGCGAGTGTGTGCCAGAAGAAAAGAAGAATTCATGGAAAAGTGTGTCTGACAGAAACCTGCGTGCGTGCGCGTGTGTGTATGTGTGTGTCTAGGACCTGCTGTCAGAAGGACGGGGGGGGGGGGGGGGGGGGGTGGAATTTGAGAAGAAGCAGCAGACATGTCATTTCAACACTCACGATGCTTGTAAAAGGCTGAAGATTCCAAAAGCCCAATCGTGTACTTGGGCCTCCTCGCCGAGTAAATATTTACGCGCAGTCGCCAACCTTTCTGCACCCGTTCATGGGAACACAACACGCTAAGAACACGCTGCTGCCATTGTTGCTACCAGGCACACTCACCTGGCTTCCATCTCGTAATGATGTCATGAATAGGGCGTTGCCGCACAGGAAACATATCATGAGGAGATTTTGTGCACAATTTTGGGACAAAACAATCCCCAATGGGTTGCGGCATGCACGCAACAAACATTCTCATTCTCTGCTTTTACCACTTTAACAAGCGTGTGCACCCCACTCGTCTTGAAAGAACAACAGTCGCTGATAATGAGCTCCCTTGTGAGTGGAGCCCCGCTTCGTTCAAAGTCTTGCTTTCAAGGTTACTGCACATACGTGCTGTTTATCACCACACTTTTTATTTTCATTTTATTGAGCTCTGGGGGAGTTAAAAGGCAATTTATGGCTGATGCAATATTTTCTCAACGGAAGTGCCAACATGTGTTTTCATTGAAAAGTGATGCAAAAAAAGAATCACTATTCACAAATGCAGCTATGTTTTATTTTCTTCTTTGGGACCTGTCTGGATACTCAAAATAACGGAAATAGTTGGAAATGACTTGAACATAAAATATGTAAATATTTTGTTTGGAAATACATCCTTTTCACCGAAGCCACTACTAAAGGAGATGACACGCAAAGCCTGTCAATAAGCCCGTCTTCTTGTATTTCTTTTTCTTTTTTTTTTAATTTAGTGACTACCGTACTCAGTCCCGCACTAACCCACTCAGTGGCACCCTGGAAATGATGTTGCAGAAATATTGCAGTGGAGCGTAGTCCCCTGTCTCCAAATGATTAAAAACATTTTTAGCATTTTTGCTTGCACAAAATAGTCATAAACTAAATATAGTGTAAACATTAAAGAAAAATTGTTGCAAACAAACTCAACCCATCGATCAGAGAAGGTCTGTCTCTTTTGTAATTTGAATATGTTCAATAAAGATGGGGGGGGACATCTTTCTGAGGACCCCTTAGCTGCCCAACACAATGCCTGACCTAAAATAAATGATGTTCAACAACATTCAAGCAACATGTACAGTAATAGTACATTTACAAAAATGGCTGTCTTTCAGAAGAGAATAAATAAGGTGTGGAAATGATACATCAAAGGGGCACTCGTCATTAAGAAAACTACGGTTCTGTTGTTTTTTTTCCACTGAATTCTAGCCATGGGGGCGACAAAATTTACAGATTACAGCTTCAAGATCAACTGTGACCAGTCCAGTGATACGTTTGTCGTAACGCAGTTGGATTCAAAGTCCAAATAAAGAGTCTCTGTAGATTTGGGAGATGTTTGTGGTCCAGGACACGGATTGCCCGTAATCCACGCAGCCTCGGTCGGGGACAGGAAAACGGCAAGCAGAAGGCACAATGGCAGAACTCGTGGTCAGGGACAAATGAGGAGCAGGAGAACGACGAGGTAGGAAGGTCAGGGGCTTGCAGGTTTGGCGATGGAAGATCGATCCAGTTTCGGCAGTACATCCGGTACAGGAAGGTGGGGGCTCAGAACAAACGCAAATCACTGTACAGCGAAAGAAATCATGCCGAATGAGACGGTTCCGATAAGAGGAGAGATCCTGAGGGTATCTCATCTGTTTAATGAAGACAAAAAAAGGGAACTTTATTTTTATCGATGATAAAAGTACAACACATTTTTGTCAATGAGCCAATAACTGAAATCTAAAGAGAGACTCCTCTCTTTCATGCTATGACTAATAGATTTCTGGTTTCAGTTGCTAGTAGAATTTCTTGTTTATCTGAACAGTAGGTCCCTTTTGTAAATAATGCAGAGCAGGACATGCTTGAAGTTGTGACCAACTTCTGACTAGCAAGCTGAGGTCCCCCGGGCTGCAGCAAACAAACAACACAAGAAGAAGAAGAAGAAGAGCTTTTGTGTGCCAGAATCGAGCACAGTGATGAGCATTAAGTCACTGGCCGTGAAAATACTTTCGCTTGTGGAAAGTGTTTTCAACAATGTGAGTGAACATATGGAACAATGAGTGGACTTCCACTTCCATTTCCTGCCTTTCTCTCCATTATCGTATTCTACTTTATCAAATTGCGTCCTTGTGCTGTTTGATTGTTTTTGAGGCTCCTATCGGTTTTGGTCCCTGAGAGACGCTGCGTATCTGTGCGTCAGTGTCTCAAGGCAAAGGGCAGCATCCTTCGCGATTGCCGCTCTTGTTGAGCGATGCTTTTCCTTTCCTCAAGACCACTTCTGACTTCCCGCTGGGAAGGGGGTCAAGGCTGAGGACGAGCCGTTTCCCGCCATAGAATGCTAATCGCTAACGGCAAACAATGTGTTCGTGCCCAGGCGTGTACACATTACAAATAGGTATTCATTATACAACTTCACAAGTCAGATAACATTTCCTAGCCTCTTGTTCTTGTTAGCAACTTCAATTCAAATCGGTTTGTGTAAATCATGCATTGTTTCTTTAACAAATCTGGTTAAAGGGCTCTGGCCCCCCACACACCAGAGAAAGCGTAGGGACAGTCGGCAGGTCATAGTTGCGCATAATAGCACAATACTTTACATATCCAATGGACACATATTTGACTCTGCAAGTGATCCATTACCCTTATTAAATAAAATACAGATGGCCGAATAATGTACATTATATTTAGATGGCACATGGTGGGGCACTACACACACACAAACACATGCTGTATATGCACACAAAAACACACACACACACACGCGCCGACCTTCGCCATGTTGCAAAAGTCACTTGTGTGCGTCACATGGGCTGTAATGCCTGAGGAATGACCGTGTTAGACTTTCTCGCGCACCATTCATTGAGTTCTAATGTGCAGATGTGCAAGCGTACACTCACTTGCATGCCGTCAATCTGGATGACGCGCCGCCGAAACCATTCCCCCTCAGTCTCTCTCACACACACACACACCACACACACACACACACACACACACACACACCACACACACACACACACACACAACACACACACACACACACCACACACACACACACATACTATGCTAAAAGCTTCCCACTGATCCTCCCGCACAAAACTCATTAGTCGTTTCTGGCATGGACTTTGTTTATCACCCCTGAGTGTTATATGTGATCAGGACTCATTTGTTTATATGTGTGTGGTATTATATGACTTTGAATGTGTGCTTGTGTGCGCACGCATGAGCGCAGCTTTTGCACTCCACATCCAAAAGACACTTTGAGCAGCTGCATTGACATTTCTTCCAGCCGCTCTTTGCTTCCATCTGTCTTTCACTCATTCCATCGCCCCATACTGATGTTTTCTCTACTCGGGGCTCCTTGATGAGTCGCCCTCATTCACCACAGTCATCCACCGCTACCGCTGCCTCCGTTGCTGCCAACGAAAGCAGCCGAAACCTTTCACTTGATTTAAAAAAAAAAAAAATGTAGTGAGTATTACATGAAAAACAATTTCTGTTCTCTGAATGTGAAAATAAAGTTAACATAATGGATACAAGATGAGGTTCTTTACAATTAGAAGACATGTAGAACAAGCAGGATGTAACATTCAGGTTTTTATTTTTTATTTTCTCCCCAAATGGGGTTCTTACTTTTTCCTTGCCCGACCGGGGGGGTTTAGATCAGGGATTGTTTCCAATCTTATTCAAGTATCTGCCTGTCAAGCCCTTTGAGACTGTTTTGTGATTGAGGTAGTTCACAACTTGAACAGTTACCTGATGAACACTTTTAAACTCCTTTGCTAACCGAAACAGGAGCACCTACCAAAGCCTAGTCACCAGATGAATTAGTGTGGAGGCTTGCTACGCATAGTAAATCATTTATTTCCCTGCTAAGTATTGTAAATATGATCAAAGACTTTTCTGACGCTTTCACAAATGCATACATATTCATTCATATATCAGAAATAGTACCATTTCATTTGCTTTCCACTATTGTTTGAATGCAAAATGGCTGACTCGTCCTGGCACTTCGGCACACAGACCCCTCTGGTGACATTCACGGTAAAGACTGATTGAGTGACAAAGAAGAGCAGTTTGCAAAAAACAAAAGTAAAGGAACTTTCAAGACACTCATACATTTGTTAGGAGAAAAATCTACACATGCAAAAATGTAATTACTAGCATCTTCAGAAAACACCTAACGGTGAAGACATTTTGGCATTTAAAATTTGAAAATTATTACTTCAGAATATTTTTTTCTTCCAAACTTTTATGACCTTTTGATAGCAACAACTGCCAATGATTCAAAAACTTATCTTTAAAAGTAGTTGATTTTCCAAAGGAAATTCAATGGGGTATTTTTACCATTATTGATCAAATAATCAGTACATGCAGGACTAGTCTTTTTTTTTTTTTTTTTTTTTTTTGCTCTGTGCTTCTGGAATTAAGTCAACTTTTGTTTGATTTTTACTTTGCACTAACGAGTGACAAAGATAATTAAGGGATCTGCATCAAATAATGTTTTCTTTTGGATATTTAGTGGAGAAAAAAGTGGAAGTTGCCAGAAATCCAAATCCCTCAGTAAAGTACAGATATGAAAATTTCATTTGAGTGTAGTATTTGTGGTCCTTGACATTACAAGACTGTCATTAATGTTTAATATTATTCCAAAATGCACCTTCTCCTCATAGACTCCTCCCCGCATATACTGTTATGTAAATAATCACCCCAAGCCACTGTTTACAAATGTATCATCACTATTGCATGCCTGCCGTTAATTAGGCAAGACTCTTATTTCTGGTTGTTGTTTTTTTCTTCCAAAGGAAAAGCAATGCAAGCAATGCTGAAAATGAGCGTTATGTAAAGCAGTTAAATAAAGGTTTTTGGGGTAGCAATGAAGTTGATCAGGTTGCTATGAAGTCACAATAAGTGATTGTACAAGTGAAGCGAGCGCGTGCCGCTGGAAGCTAAGTATGTAAACCTATTGGACTTTACATGTGGGGGGAGCCCTTTAACCTCTGACCTGGAGGGAAAGAATACATTCCTGAAGGAACCGATGGCCTGGTGTAGTTGGCCACTGACGCCGGCGCAGAGTTATCAGCGTAGCCCCTTTGTGCCAATTTTTCCCCATTTAGATTCGGCGCTATGAAGCGTTATATATCCGAGATGATAAATGAGCGCTGATAAAGCAGTCGCACACTTCATGCTACAAGACAAATACTGTAGGTCCAATCCCAAATATTCCCCCTAATACATACAGGAATGTGTCTGAAAACGCCCACCCAATCACAACCAAAAGAGGTTGCCAGGGTAACGGGATTAGTTTACTTTGAGATGAGACGGTCGTAAAATGTAAACAAAAGTGATCTCACTTGTATCACAAGCATGGAAGTTGAATCTTTGAAGGGGTTTCGGACTGTGAAACAAGGCAGCTGCAAGACTAGAGCGGTTGATTCAGTTCGCTTCTTGTTCTGTTCATGTCACAGTAACGGCCAAAATGAAATATTGTCTCACAAGGGGCTGCAGGCGGAGGTACTTAGAAGTACTGAGCGCCTATAATCAAGTATGCATAGTTTCCCTTGCTTATCCAAAAACCTCTATGGCAAGGGACGGTCATGCAAAATTTGATTCTGATGATTAAGAGACTAAACATACTAACAAATTACACGCTGTTTATTTAAAACAACCACAAGACCACTTTGCCCTAAAGTCCACAAGCGTAATGCTAAAACATGATAGGAATGTGAACGATGGGCAAACACAGAGCTCTTTGTGGTAAATTTGTGGGTATCACACTTTGAGCAACGGTGGAGCAACACATGTAAACAAAAAACAAATAGAACAATACTGACAAGTGTATTCTTTATTCTCAGTGGGGAAAAATGAGTAATATTTCTGTAGCCTAATGAGTCACTTACAATAGTTGTGAAACGTTTTCATTTTTGGTTGCACTGTATTGTTTTACTCCCCTGGCAGGCAGGCCATGTACAGTGATGCCTCGGTTCTCGACCACAATCCGTTCTAGAAAACGGTTCGAGAAGGGATTTGTTCGAAAACCGAATCGATGTTTCCCATAACAATGAATGAAAAAACAAATAATGCGTTCCGAGCCTAGAAAAATTGGCTTTTAAAGCATTTTTTTAGATTTTCCTGATAATGAACTGCATAGTAGAAATACACGTGTAGTTTAAATACTTTATATAATTAAAAAATATATATATTTTTGCTTAAAATGTATGCTTTAGTAGTAGAGTAAGCTAGGCTGGGAGTGCATTGCCGTATCTGTAGCGACTCGCCCCCCAGCCTCGTAAACTTTTTTTTTACTAACAAAAGTGCAGAATAACTTTAAACAAGCAACTTGCCGTCTTTGGAGCCATGATTGCGGGTTAATACGGCAGTCCTCCATAAGAAGAAAAACAACAGTCACTACTGGGACACGTCTGTGTTCAGAGGCTGCGTTATACAGAACAACAAAAGTGTGCTGGTTGCGCCGCGTGCGTTATGTCATTTCTGGGGACTTTCTTTTTTTCGGTGAGTGTTCGAATTGACAATAACAAAATGTGTCGTGGGTGGGTCAACCTCTTGCGCTGCGCATGATGTTATTTTCAGGTTTTTTTCGGTGGCGTAGGAATTCACAACAAAGCGCGTTGTGGGTGCACTGGTCTGGCCGCGTGCAATTTTTTTTCTGGGTTTGGTCTGGGGCCGATTTTTGTTCGAAAACAGAAGCAAAAAATCTACAAATTTTTGTTCGAAAACCGATTTGTTCGAAAACGGGGAAGTTCAAGAAACGAGGCCTTACTGTACACCAAAAGGGGCCAAAATAATAAATATAGCGATGGACAAGGTGATTAATTTTTAATATCCCATTTAATTGTATTCATACTAATTATTTCTACTAGAGGCCCTGTAGCTCAGTGGTTAGAGCACTGGTTTGATAAACCAGGGGTTGTGGGTTCGTATCCCACTGGGGCCTCCACTCCCTGAGAAGGGTTGCGTCAGGAAGGGCATCCGGCGTAAAAATTGTGCCAAACATATGTGCGTTCATCTGAGATGACATGCTGTGGCGACCCCGAAAGGGACAAGCCGAAAGAAAACTTACTATACTAATTATTTCTACTACTTACTACAAACTTTTTGGGGGGGTGGGCAATGGCATTTCTATTCATTCCATTGGTGAAAAAGGTTACATGGTCAATTTATTGGATAACTACTTTTGTATGGCAAAGTGTCACCCTAGTGGCATCTGGTTGGATGTTCCCACCCACCCCTTGTGCAAAATCATTACAGACCAGTTCCACTTGTGCCAACACTTGAGTGTTTTGACTTGGCAAACAGGTACAGACTCATTCTGTTGCCTCTCTGTCTGTCACCTGTTCTTTAACTAGTTCACACTTGTTAAAAAAAAAAAACACAAAAAAGCATTCATTTTCTCCCACTCTTCCCGTACCTAATCTAGATGATGTCATAAGGGAGGCCCACCCAGTGAACAGAAAATTGTGGCCATCCTTACAATAACACACAAATACTCTCCAGATCCCTCAAACATTTCTTCTCCCCTCGTCTGTTTTGGCTCTTCCTTCGCATCCCCGACCACTACACCATTTCCCCCCCACCCCCACCCCCCTGTTTTCACACACTCCCCATGCAGTGCAATTATGGCATACATGTCCAGTATGTCTGCAACTTTTCATTTGAAAGCACCTGCTCTCCATAACTGCTAACATACGCATCTTGCTTGTACGAAGCCCTCAACTGTTTGCAGTCAGCGGTAGAGGGGAAGCATCCTGTTTGAATTGGACCAGGCCATGTTTACATCCAGAAGAAATATTTACAGCCATTAAAAACCACAAGTAGGCAGATTTACACGCTCAAACTTTAAAGACATCAGGTGACACTTGTATACTGACCTTCAATTGCCCACACGCTTGTTTTCACTTAGAGGTTTAACATTTTTGTGTACTTAGGAGTTTTGCATGAACGGCGAACAAATTCTGACTTTCTGCCAGACCGCAAATCGTAGCCCATCCTTGTGATGTCCGTTGGTGCTCTAAAGCAGACTGAGAAATTTGGGAACCACCCAAGAACACATACATACACCTTTCCTTATGTTTGATTCACTACGAGTTCACTGATGAGTTTTGAACCGTGTAGTTACGAATAGAACTGCAATGATGATATTGAATAACTTGAATAATTTCATTACAAAAAAAGGTGGAAGAAAAATCTCTGCCTCGAAGCTACACAAGGATGATTTTTCCATACAGACTGTAGTTGCACGCAGCTCTTTGTGTAGAAATAAGTTGGTGTGTCAGTAGCCAGCCAGAAGGAAAGAGTCCATATAAGACCCCTCTAAACTTTCATTGGCGGACACTTGCCAGGCAAGGGCCCGCCTTTCAAAGCCATACACATTCAAAGTCACACATACTGCATTGCAATGTGTGAATGGTAACCCAAGTGGACAAAAAATAATAACCTCACACGCATGGTATATGTACTTAGTAGTGAACCGGGAGATTTTTTTTAAATCTAAATACTTGATTAAATGATGGAATAATTGGTAGAATACACACTCCTAAGAAGCTGCAGCTGTTATTACAAGTTCACATTCGTATAAGTTAAAATGTTTGAACTACACGCATGTATGTTTTTGTCATGTTATGAAGTGACAGTTCAATCTAGTGCTATGCGGGAAGTACACACATACTGTACATCTATCGTGAAAAAAATAAGTATTTGAACACCCTGCTATGTTGCAAGTTCTTCCACTTAGAAATCATGGACAGTCTGAAATTTTCATTGTAGGTGCATGTCCACTGTGAGAGAGATCATCTAAAAAGAAAAATCCAGAAATCACAATGCGTAATTTTTTTAACAATTTATTTGTGTGATACAGCTGCAAATAGGTATTTGAACACCTGTCTTATCAGCTAGAATTCTGACCCTCAAGGACCTGTTAGTCCACCTTTAAAAGTCCACCTCAACTTGCAATACTTATTTTCTTCACTGTATTCTCATTTTAGCAGCATTGAGGGTTGCGGCCCATCTCATACTACAGTACAACCACGTTTGCCTTCTTCTTCTTGTCTTCACATAATAGTGAGGTTATGTTTGTGGACCATACATCGTGTAAACACTTGTCCTTGTCTTTGTAGCATTATGGAAATTCAGTTGCAGAGCATGCTGTGTGGGAATGACCCAGGTGTGCACGCACATACACAAAGTGTGAAACCAAACGAGAAAAGCATCTACAAATTGACTTTTTGTTGGTTGTTCTGTTGCACAGGCAGGTTTCCCGAGATAGTGACTCTTCCTGTGTGCGTGTGCGTACGTGCGTGTGTATGAAGATGTGTATGAAGTCAAGCGTTCCCTTGCTCTTTGGTCCACAGATGAGC